>NW_005842340.1:622366-640803 GCF_000455745.1 Alligator sinensis | reverse complement strand
CTCCCTGTGGTGTGTGCAGTGGTGGGACCCACTCACCTGCTGCCTGGATGAGCTGCCAGGCTCTGATTATCCCATGACCTGGCCTGGCTGGGGCCCCATTCATGGTGAATGGGGCCCAGGCTGGGTCATGGGACAATCCCCATAGTGCAGCAGAGAGTGGGGCAGGGGTAAATGATTCACCCTGCCCATACTCCACTTTCTTCTGCACTGTGGGGGGTCTCAATTTGACCCCACCCTCCAAGCCTAGGGTGTTAAAGAAAGAAGATTAAAAGAAACTTATCTGCCTGCATGCAACTGGGCTAGCTGCGGTGCTGGATGCAAGTGCAGGGTATCTGGGTATTTGCACCCCTCCCTCCCTGCTGCAGCTTCCCATTTCTGGGCTCCCCTAAAGCTGTGCCTGCTGCTGCCCTCTGTTTGGGGCGGCTCAGCCCTGTTAGCCTGCCACTTCCACTGCTTATGGTTCATGGCTGCAGGGGGGGCCTTGTCTGCTGGCCCCCCTGTGGCTGCAGGTTTCACAGGATAGGATGGGCTGGTTCTGGAGATGGTGCAGTCCCAACCTTGGAAGTCTTCAAGAGGAAACTGGACAAACATCTTGCTGGGATCATTTGATCTCAGCAGTATTCCTGCCCAGAGCAGGATGGCTGGACTCAAAGATCTTTCAAGGACTCTTCCAGTCCTCAATTTCTATTATTCTAATTTCTATGATATTTAATTTCATGAAGAGCTTGTCACCACCAGAAATTTAATTCAGATTTAAGTAAGGCATGCATTTAAATAGATATAGCTATTCTGGTTTTCTCTTCTTTTGGGTGCACGGTTGGCCACAGAGGGAGTTTTTCAGAAATAGTTTATTCTAGAATAACTTCTTATGTATACAGATTTTAAAAGCAATGAAAGTTTTTCTGAAATTAAAGTACCTTTCAAGAAGGAAAATTTTTCACGATGTGGTATTATGCAAATGCTACTTTATGTTATTTAAATCAGTGGCAGCCTGGCTTAACTGTATTTTCTATGCAAATAAAATGGAAAATGTTTATGTACTCAATATTTTGTGGGAAAAAATTATATAGGCTCATGATGCCACTTTTTTTTAGACTGTTTTGCTCTATATGGCCACAGAGCAATGGTGTATATATGGTTCTTTATTTCTCATGCACACATGGCTACTTGTGAATAATGCAAGGTCATCACAAACTCAAGCCAATAAAATCTCTATCCCACACCACACCTATATAGAATATGTGATGATGTGCCGTGGGATAAGATTTTATTGATATGAGTTTGGGATGAGCTCACATTATTCACTACTAGCCAAAAGAGTATATGTGTATGTGTTTGTCTTAGAAATAAATAGGGAAATCATAGTAATTTATTAGATAAACTTTACTATTTTTTCTATATTTGACTTCCATATAAAAACCTCCCTGTGATTTATCCAGTATAATTGTTGGTCAAAATATTTGTGGTATCTTTGTGTGAATAATTTTTGGTCTTTCTTTTAGCTCTCTTCATTGCAGTTATTCAGTAGCTGCTATGTCACGATACCATAAAATCACAGATCCTAATTGTAAAGACCTTACAAGAAGAGAATACCAGAGACTTCAGAAAAATTAACCTAACATTCATTCCATAGATAATAAAGTCTCATTTCAAATCCTCTTTTGAGCTACTAGATCTAGAAACAAATTTAGAGAAAGCATAACGGGGAGTCATAGCTAAAGCCACCTATTCAAATCCTAGGGCTAGGATTATTCATTTCCTTTTTCTGACTCTTGCCCCTGGCGTGAATCAAAAGAATGTGTTTTGGGGAAGAGAGGGAGGATTTCACAATTGGAAAAAATTGGAAATAGTTTTGTGCCATTTTTAAAATAAAATAGTACTTGTTGTATAGGGGATTAGAGGTCTGGAATCCGAGCAGTAGGCCAACTGAAGATGGATGGGTGGGAAAAACATAGGTGAGGAGTATGAGGTGCAGGATAGAAGTAGTTCAGAAGTTACGAGTATTTGTGGTAATACTATCCATGTGATTAGTTATAGTTACTATGGTAAATTTAATTTAACATTTACCTTTGATAGGCTCCTGTGTGCTCTGCTTATTCATTCATTCCACAAATGTGGAATGAATGAATAAACCTTTTAAAGCTGTTCAAATTCCAAACCTCTGAACAGCTTTAAAAGCAACGATCTTAAAAGCTAGGGACAGAGATGACATATAAACTGGTTTAAGTGATCAGAAACTGGTTTAAACCTGTAACAGAACAGATGTTCAGTACGCATAAACTAGTTTGAAAATGGCTGAAACCGGGTTGAGATAAACCTGGTTGAATGTAGTATCAGACTTAACTGATTTGGCTCAAACCGGTTTATGCAATGTCTGCCTAAGGCCCTTTGCTGGTTTAAGATAAACCAGACACCCTAAGCATCCCAGCATGCTCTCTGGGCTGGGTGGGGCTCTCTGCTCTACAGCAGGGCTGGCCCCTCCCCTCTACGCCCTGGCTCCCACTCAGCAGTGACTTGCAGGAACAGCAGGATCTGCCTGGCTTCTCCCTGCTAAGCAGGGATTATTCCTCCATCCCCTCTGCTTTACACAGACACCTCAGCATTAGCTAGCAAACCACATCCTGGGTATAGTTCATGCTGTGGGAAATGACCAAGGCAGACAGGCTTTTTGGAGTAATCAACAGGTAGCTTAATGTCCTTCCTTGGAAAAGCTGTTTAAGAAGAGGTGTTTGCTCCTCCCCCCCACCCTCACCACTGCCTGCTCATGCTTCCCATCTCCCCCTCACCACTCCCTGCTAAGCAGGAATTTCCCACTCCCCTCTGCCTTGCCGAGAGGTGTCTGTATATTAGCTAGCAGACCACATGCTGGCTATGCTCCATGCTGAATCAACAGGTAAAATCAACAGATAGCTGGTAATATCCCTTTGTTGTGTTCTTAATGGGGTGATAAATATGAGGTAGATAAACATGAGATAAACACTGTTAACAATTCTCTGCTGGGCTAATCAGAGTGTCCTGTTGGGGTCTGGCCACATCCCTCCTCAGCTCAATATTGTACAAGGGAAGGGAGGGCTGCTCTAGTGCCCCTGATCTTCTAGCCTGAGCCACTGCAGGCATGTGCCTGCATGTCTGGGATGTCTGTACAGTTACAAGGTGATTTAACTTGGCCAGGTTAGACTAACCTGCAAAGATTGAATCAGTTCAGGCTCAGGCTTTTTGAATGTCTGCCCCTAGCCAAAATGTTGCTTTCCTTCCCACATGTGAAAATTCTTTCCCACTTGCCCTTCACTTTAAATTACAGAGTTGTTAGAAGGTCTTTCTGGATGGGCAATGTTTAGTCTTGAACCAACGACAGATTGAAGGTCTGATGTCTAACGAAGCACATCTTAGTTAGAAAAAAGGAAGCTTTAGTCCACTTGGAAAAAACTGAGAAATACCCCTTTTTAATGGGATAAGGTTTTATTTTCTAGCCTTGGTCAGTCACAAGATGTCTGACCTTAAAAACAATACTCTGATTTGTGAGGCAGCTATTTTAGTTCAGTTTTAAAGAATCCCAAGATATATTTATTGTATGTACTTTATATAAGAACAGTAAAAATAAAACCTCTCCAAAATGCACTCAATCTTAAATACTTCCAGAAGAATATTCCAGAAACAGAGGGAGTGCTTTGGCTACTACAAATTATCAAATGATAAAGGGAAGCACTATAGTGAAGGAGAAGGAAAAAACAACGCAACTTTAAAAAATAGTTCATAGTATTTTGTCAGATCCTTGGTCAAAGGAATGCATGATTTTTTTGTGCGTTTTTGCAGCACCTGAGACGATGGGGTTCTGGCCCATGATAAGATGTTGGTACAAGTAAATAACAATCATACTAGTTACATACATAGACATTTACTAAGATAAGGCTAATATTTCATATATTTCATATATACCCAAGCAATGAAATACATTAAAAATTATCCTACATGTCAGTCCACTGCTGCAATATTCTAATAGATTGTTTATGTGTCAGGATAAGGAGGCGGGGGAGGAGGATCCTTTCACCTTTTTCATTAATTGCGTTAAGTGTTTTTCAGGGCATCAAGCAGGGTAGAATAGGAATCACTTGGTCCATTTACACACTGAATAAATGGAATATAATCTGTTTCTAGATGAGATGCATGGAGGAGTCATGCTTGTTACAGATTCCACAAGATTACTTATAATCTGCAGTTCCTCTCAGTGGATTTGAGTGGTTGATCAAGAAATAAAAGATTCTATATTCTCTTAGTGAATGTCTCAGGCCTGCAGAGTACTGTAACAGCAGCAACACTTTTGGGCTACTTATTTGATGCTATCTCGTGAGATCCTCTTTATGGGAGTATCCAATCTGAGGCCAGATTTTATAAATCAGCCTCCTCTCTGATGCCTCCCAAATGCCCATGCAAGGTTGTGAATAGCAAGCTTGATCTTAAAAGCCATCATTTGAACCAGACAATGAAACTGTACACAGTTCAGTGTGAAGCACCAGATGGAAAACTCCTGATGAATTTCCTTAATGTGTCTGTGGAACTAATTTAATGAATTATGCCTTTCACTTTAGATTACTGTTTGCTTTGCAATATTTTTGGTAGGGGGGGACCACTTTCCATAATGACTTTTGTCTTCTACCCTCCCGTATATTTTGTTAGCAGTATGCAATGTGAAGTACTATTCAAATAAGTTCCCCCATTTTTTACCAGTCAAGCATAACTGCTTCCAGATCTTGGGACTAGAATGATGACAGACCTCATGGGCTACTGGTGCCTCCTGACTTTGGAGGGTGGGGGGGGCACCAGCGGCTGATCGCCAAAGGGGCTGGGGGGGTCTCCTTGTGGCTGATTGCCGATCCCAGAAGCGCCAATGGCAAAACTAGAAGCGCCTCTGGCAAAACCAGAAGGGGGATGGACAGCGCTCCCCGCTCTCCAGTTAGCAAGGGCCAATCTCAGGAGGGGTGCATTCTCCCCCCCACCCCTCCCCGTGCCTCCCTATGTGTCACCTATGGCAGACCTTATACTTATGATTCCTTATGTCCTGCCAGTGGATAAGGGCCGTTGGGTGGGCATGAATTCCACTGCCAAAGCAGTGTAAAGGGGGCCTTAATGAAATGAGAATCTGTCCCAGCATCCCAAGAAATGCATGGATTTTAGGCTTACTCTTACTTTGTTTTCAATAAACCATTCATAGCTGAGATCAGCTGTGTTTGCTCTTTCTGTCCATTCCAAGTTTTCATCTTGATTGGGGGACTGCCTGAGTGCTGAGGGTGGAATCCATCCCATCTTCCAGGTCATTGATGAAGATAGTGAACAAAACCATGCCCAGGACTAACCCCTAAGGCACTCTACTTGATCCCAACTGCCAGCTAGACGTCAAGCCATTGATTACTACCCTTTGGACCTGATGATTCTCCAGTTTTCTACCCACCTTACAGCCCATTCATCCAACCTGGACTTCCTTAGCTTGCTTGTGAGAATGTTGTGGGTGACCATTTCAAAACCTTGCTAAAGTCAAGGTATATCACATCCACTGCTCTTCCCACACCAACAGATCCAGTCATCTCATCATAGAAAGCAGTTAGGCTGGTCAGGCATGACTTGCCCTTGGTGAATCCATGCTGATTGTTCCTAAACACTTTTTTCTCCTCCAAGTGTTTAGAAATGGATTCCTTGAGGATCTGCTCCATGATTTTTCCAGAGACTGTGGTGAAGCTGACCAGTATGTAGTTTGCTAGATCCTCCTTCTTCCCTTTCTTTAAGATAGGCACTATATTTTCCCTTTTTCAGTCATCCAGGCCCTCTCCCAAATGCCATGGATTTTCAAAGATAATAGCCAGTGGTTTGGCAATCACATCCGCCAACTCCCTCAGCACCCTCAAGTGCATTGTGCTTGGCCTCTACGGACTTGTACACATCCAGCTTTTCTATATATACCCTAACCTGTTCTTTCATCACTGTCAGCTACTGACTTATTTGGGGCAAGAATTCTGGTGTCAAACTTTCTCAGATGAAACTCCCACTATGTCAATGAGAGTTTTGCTTGAGTAAAATTCCAGGATTTGTCTCTCTGTTCTCAGGGATGGGAAATCTTATTTTCCACTCTGAGCTTTCATTTGGCCTCACAGTACCTTGGCTCACATGGTTGTCAATAAGCATTTGGCAGCTGTATTGGCACACTGCCAGCATCATAGGATTCATAGTTATCCCTACATGGACATTTGGCCTTCCTCAAGTCATCATAGCTATTTCTAGCTTATTATCTGAACTGTAAAAGTTCTTCCCATTTTCAGACAAAGAACTTAATTCTGAATTGCACTTGTTTTTACTCTGAAGCGTAGCACTATTCCTCATTTGCATGAGTATAGAAAAAAAATCAGAATGAGGCTCAAACTTCCCAAAATCTATAGCACGTATGCACTATTACATGTAATGTACTCTTGAAAAGAATATATTCCTCCCATTCTATCAGCCTCAACAGAGTCTATAAAAATATATGAGAGAAGTTTCCAGTCCAGGTGTGGATCCACAACTTGAAGACACAAGGACACCAGAATCTTTTACCTTGACAACTGATTTAATAGCAAAATTTAACAAAGCTTGCCCCAAAATTAACAAAAGGCATATACAAAATGAAAAGTACCTTCGAGATCTCTGGGTTTTTGTCTTGATTTTAGTGTAATTGTTTACTCCTGCTCTCATTTGTTCCTCTCCCTGTCTTCCATTTAACAAAAATTTTGGCAATGGCTCTGGCCTTTTGCAGCTGTCCCAGATAGTCCAAATTGCCTTATTTAGAAGAAAGAATGTTTAGTCGGCCTGATAAGGGGTGCCAGACGCCTCAAAAGCTTATTTGCTAACTTTTCTCATGAAACAAGTTTCATCTCCATACTTTCCATCATTGATCTCTTTTTTTGTCCCCATCTTTCCCTCTTTAAACTTAGAATCATAGGAAACTGGAATGGAAGGGGCCTCAGGTTGTCACTTAGTCCAGACCACTGCTCAAGGCAGGATCATTCCTATCCAAACCACCCCATATCACCCCATCTCTAACCTTTCCTTAAACCACACAAAGAACTCTGTCACACAGCTGCAAAGCATATTGCTCTCACACCTCGAGAACACCCTAATGTGTCATATGTAAAGCAGGGGGATAAATAGCAACAAGAAGAATTTAGGTTAGGCATTAGGGAGAACTGTACAACTGCTGTGCACTAGAATAGATCACCTAGGGAGGCTGTGGAAATTCAATCACTGAAGGTTCTGGAGAACAAGTTTGATCAACATCTGTCAAGAATTGTTTAGGCTTAGTTGATCCTTCCTTCTGGGAAATGTGTGGGCAGGGATCTCTGCCGGGTGGAGGCACTCTGTCCGTGTGGCTCCCGACTGGTCTCCATGGAGTCCCCAGGGTTTTGGGCTGGTGACAGTAAGGGGCTATGATTGGTGCTGAGGCAGAGTCCTGGTTCTGTGGGCAGGGACAGGCGCTGAGCACATTGTGGCTCTGCCCCAGCCTTGATCCCGCACTGTCACCATCCCAAGATCCTGGAGTCTCCATAGAAACTGTTCGGGACCTGTGCAGGCAGAGTGTGCAGCCACACAGGTGAGGAGTTATGTCCAGGGCTAGTACAGGGATCTTGGAGCAGTGACAGGGCAGGGCTCTGTCTGGGGCAGAGCCATGATCTGTTCCCTGTATGCCCCTGCCTGCAGAATCTGTGCCCATTGTAGGGGCATGTGGGCAGCAGATTGCAGCTCTGCCCCAGGCCCCAGCCCCATGCTGTCACCACCCTATGACCCATCCCCATGACCCTGGCCTCACTTGCCCCTCCTGCTCCTGAACACTGCTCCCAACCTGCCCATGTCCACATCCTACATAGGGAGTTTTAGTGAGAAAGTGCCTGCTGACCCGGCCTGTGACATCTTAATAAAACTTCCTATGTTGCCTGCAGGCCCAAACAATTGTCCACCCCGGTATAGAGCCTTGTTGGAGATATGTTTTGGTGGCAGTGGTGCAAGCAACAGCAGTGTTAATTCCTGCAGCTTCCTAAACCAACACAGCAGCTCAGGCACCCATGGCAGTTAATACTGCCACTGCTTGTCCTGCTGCTGGAGGTGGGCTTGGATGAGATCTGGTGAATGAAAAGTGAAGCAAGCTTTACTGTCCAGCTCTAGAGGGATTTTCCCAGCTGTATTTGCTAACAATTCTATTACTGTAGAAGTTGGAAGAATTTAGAAGCATGGAAAAAGTTGCCACATTCAAAGAAGGTTTCTTATCATCAGAGGAGTCAAGTTTTGAAATGGTCTTCCGAGCCAAGTGGTATGAGGCAAGGAACCTGCACCTCTTTGAGATTAAACTGGACATGTTTTTGGAAAGGATGATATGATAGGACAGGGAGTTCTGCCCCACCAGTCAGTGTTTGAGATGTGGAGTCACATGTTTGTGGTCCCCAGGTTGGAAAGCATCTGATAATGCCAAGTGTTAGGCTTTGCTGGTTGCCACTTGGGACCAGGAAGGAAGGAGTTTTTTTCCCCCCATCATGAATGTTACTGACTTCTGGAGGTATCTTTTTTACTTCCTTTGAGGCAGTGGGGCATAGGCCACAGCTAAAACTTTTGATTAGGATGTGCTGATGTGCTGGGTAGCTATAGAAAATGCATAGGCTCCTAGCTATAGCCTCTTGCTTTTCTGTTTAGCATTGTACCAATCAACAAATTTAGGGGCAGAAAAAAATTCCTCCCTAACCCAGATTGGCATGTAGGGGTTTTGCCTTCCTTTGTAGTATGTGCATGATCTTTTTTGAACATCTTTTGAGTGTGTATTAATCAACTACTTTTCTTTTGCCACAATGGCAGGATATTTATTGTGCTCTTGTCTACCCTGGGCTCACCTGCATTGGATGTTCTCAATGCTTCAGATATTGTGCCTTGTTGGTATGGATAAAGGTTTGAGGTAGTGTTTCAGGGGATTCCTTTGGTTAATGATTACCTTTGACCACAGGAGACTGTACTCAGTGGCCCAGTAGGCCATTTCCAGTTTCTTGGCGTAAAGTTCTTTAATACACTGCATGTCTATTGCCATTTCTAGCACCTGAACTAAAAGTTCCGGGATAATCCTTGGTCATAACCACTTACTCCAAAGCACAGATTTCTGTTGTTTTAGCTATAGATTTTCTGAGCAGCAGAAGGCAGATATCTTCTGCATATGAGCCATAGACACAGACACTTTCATAGAGTCCAAGAAGATGTGACAGCATTAATTTAATATAACTGAAAATGAAAATGTGTAGTCACTTGCCTGTGCAACAAGTGTTGTATCATTTAAGAAAACAATGACTTGGAAATGTCATTAATGAGTGATAAAAACAACAGTAGGTAGAACCAAGTGTGGCTGTTCCTGTATGGTTTGTTGTGGGAATGCTCAAAGAAGCATTCAGTGAGATGGTTTAGACAAGGATGACCCTGTCTTGATCAGGAGCTTGAACTAGATAGCCTCATGAGAGCTCTTCTAGTCCTGTTTTTCTATGCTCCTACAGTGTTCTATCTCTCCTTGCACTTTCATGAGGATGACCACTATCACCTTCATGCAGCCTTTTGCCAAAAGCAAGCAATTTGTATTAAAACAATGACTAAAATATGATTAGTTTCTTGTTAGGTTTTGTGACAAGAGAGAACATATGATTAGTTCCTTGTTAGATTTTTTGACAATATAAAGCCAAATCAGGAAGGCCAAAGTGCAATTGCAGTTGCAGCTAGCAAAGGATGCGAAGGGTAACAAGAAGGGTTTCTACAAGTATATTGGTAGCAAGAGGAGGATCACAGAAAGCATGGGTCCTTAATTGAATGAAGTAGGAAACCTTGTGACAGATGATGCAGAAAAGGCTTAAGTGCTCAGTGCCTTTTTCGCCTCAGTCTTCACAGGCAAAGCCAGCTCCCATACTACTGCACCAAGGAGCACAATTTGGGGAGGAGATGAGCAGCCAACAGTGGTGAAAGAACAGGTTAGGGACTGTTTAGAAAAACTGGACATATACAAATCCATGGGGCCAGATGGGATGCACCTAAGGGTGCTGATAAAGTTGGCTGATGAGATTGCAGAGCCACTAGCCATCATTTTTGAAAACTCATGGTGATAAGGACAGGTCCCGAATGATTGGAAAAGGGCAAACCTAGTGCCCATGTTTAAGAAAGGAAAAAAGAAGAATCCAGGGAACTACAGACCAGTCAGCCTTACCTCAGTCTGTGGAAAAATCATGGAGCAGATCCTCAAGCAATCCATTTTTAAGTACTTGGAGGAGAAGAAGGTGATTAGGAGCAGTCAGCATGGATTCACCAAGGGCAAGCCTGCCTGACCAACCCGATTGCCTTCTGTGATGAGATGACTAGCTCTGTGGATGTAGGGAGACCCATGGATGTGGTATAACTTGACTTTAGCAAGGCTTTTGATATGGTCTCCCACAATATTCTTGTAGGCAAGCTAAGGAAGTACTGGGTGGATGAATAGACTGTAAGGTGGATAGAAAACTGGCTGGAGCATTGGGCTCAGCAGTTAATAATCAATGGCTCAATGTCTAATTGGCAGTCGATATCAAGTAGAGTGCCCCAGGGGTCTGTCCTGGGGTTGGTTTTGTTTAATTTCTTCATCAATGACCTGGAAGATAGCATAGAGTGTACCCTCAGCAAGTTTGGAGATGACACCAAGCTGGGAGGAGTAGTAGGGCTGTGTGAAACAACACCATTTTGTTTTGACTTCTGTTTCACTGTTTTGATGGGACAGTGTTTCATTTCAAGTTTTGTTTAGTTTTGATACCACTGTTCTGTTTCGTTTAATCGAAACTGTTTCGCTGTTTCACCTATAGCCTATAATGGGGAATCACAAAACTGCCTATAACTTTGTTGTTTCTTGCCTGATTCAGAGGAAAACTGCAGGCATGGAAGCCCCTGCTGAGGCCATGAAGCCTGCCAGCTTTCAAGGAGATAGGTGCAGGGATTTCTGGGAAACTGCATCTTAAGCAAGCTGCTAACAAGCAAAACTCGTGACGTGTGTGTATGTGTGTGTGTGTGTGTGTGTGTGTGTGTGTGTGTGTGTGTGTTAAGGCACAGCTGTTTTTCTCTCCCTCCCCCAGAGCACTGGGATTGGAAGGGACCTCAGGGAAGGATCACAATTATTGGCCAGCTACACAGTCAATATCAAAGCAGTCCTTCCCCCTTTCCCTCTCTCTCTCCTTACTTTTTGTTTCTCTGCAAGCAAGCCCAGCTTTGAAACCTGAAATGTTTCAAAACTTTTGAAACATTTTGAGTGCCCTCATTTTGTTTCGAGACTGTTTCTAAGCCTGTCATTTAGTTTCAATTTCACTGTTTTGAGCTCGAAGCGAGTCGAAACAGTGTTGAAACGAAACACCTGGTGAAATTTTGCACAGCCCTAGTAGATACGCTGGAGGGTAGGGCTAGGATTCAGAGTGACTTAGACAAATTTGAGGATTAGGCCTAAAGAAATCTCATGAGGTTCAACAAGGACAAGTGCAAAGTCCTACACTTAGGACAGAATAATCCCATGCATCAGTACAGGCTGGGGGCTGACTGGCTGGATAGCACCTCTGCAGGAAAGGACCTGGGGGTTACAGTGGTCCATAAGCTGAATATGAGCCAACAGTTTGCCCTTGTTCCCAAGAAGGCTAATGGCATACTGGGCTGCATTGGTAGGTGTGTTGCCAGCAGGTCAAGGGAAGTGATTATTTCTCTCTACTGAGCAGTGGTGAGGCCACATCTGTAGTACTGTGTTCAGTTTTGGGCCCCCCCACTACAGAAAGGTTATGGAAAAATAGGAGAGAGTTCAGTGGAGGGCAACAAAAATGGTTTGAGGGGCTCAGGGACATGACTTTTGAGGAGAGGCTGAAAAAAAAATCTGAAGCAATTGTCCCATAAACCAAATCTCAGAACCCCCTGCAACTCACAAAAGATTGTAGATGTAGTGGACAATGGGAAGATTGGGGAAGTTGAGGGCTATTGATCTAGGTTATGCTTTCAAAGCATTTTTTTAATTGCTTCTTTGCCATATACCAAATTGTTTATCTTGTGCAGAATGTGGTTTCTTTTGTAGTATGTAACTTTATGGATAATATTTTTAACATGTTCTTTCTCCCTTTTCACCATCAAATATGCATCAAGGACTATATGAAGGTTTGACTGATGTTTCCGTGTAGATAAAATGTTGAGTGTTCTGCCAGTGTTTTGATCTCCAAATATTGTGACTGTGTATTGATTGTGTTTCATGGTTCCCTGACCGATGACAAATTGTGTCTTGATGTATTTGTGGTGTTTGGATTTACTTTAAGGGATCATCTTTTAAAATATTTCTGGCCATAACCAGGTTTTGCTTTGACTTGTTTCAGGAACACCCCAGACCAGAATATGAAACCAAACTGCTACAGAAAAAACTCAAAAATGAAAAAAATTCAGATGATAGCATAAGTGAGGTAAGATGCATGTATTTGCTTCCAGTTTTCACTTACATTTGGTCTGTATCTTATGGATATCTGTATCATTATATCTCCACTGATCATTTTGTAAAGCTGTCTCATCGATGTTACTTGCCTCTTGCTGAGTCTGAGCAAGGTTCTTAGAACCACCTTTACGCTTGCTCTGTGTCCTGCCCTCCAGGATAGTGGACTGGGAGTGCAGGGTCTAAAGAGGAGAACAATGTATGAACAGTGAAAATAATTATCTGGAGTTTGACACTTTCACAAATGTTGAAGTATCCTTGGTTTAGTTATTTCATTAATGTTAGGTAACTGGCTGACTGGCATACTGTGCTAGTGGTTTTATAATAAATACATCTAGACAGTGATAGCAGCATCTTATAAATGGAAGAAAATACATAAATGTATCATATTGTTTAAATTATAAGGTGTGCTTAGTTTTCCCTGACTCAAGTACTCATTCCCATTCACTTCTTGTAAAAGTCTGATTGAGGTCTATTGCCCAGGCATTCATAAGTCTCTATAGATTCTCTGCATTGGTTCTGGCTAAAACATAGCTTATATTTTGTGTGCCACATGTGACAACTAAGTCAAGGTATTCAGAAACATGTCTAATTTCAATGATGAAGGAGACTCTTTACCATGTTTATGTTTTGAAAGGAAACAGTGTCCCAACTGGAGATAACTCCAGAATTCAAGTCTGCCCAAAACAATTTGATTTTGAATCATAGGCAAGAACTTAACCATCCCTTTTTCCTATGGATCACCATTAAGGTTTTGAAGCATAGCCAATGAACCAGACAGCTTAATAAAGCTACCTGCCACTTGATGGGCCTGCCCTAATGCTCTCTGGAGTCAGTGGAAAAGCTCCCAATCACTTCAGTGGGCATTGGATCTGACCCAATGTGAACAGGGAGGTTTGCCAGACAGGAGCTCAGAAACAGAAGTCCAGAGAACTCTTCTATTGGGCATGGAACAATTCTTTAGGTATCCCAAGTGAGAAATTAAACACTGTAAAAGATGAAAAGAGGAGCTGCTGTGCAGCTCTCTCTTGTTAGAAGTGAGTGAAAATTAGTAATACGTGCATGATTGATGCTGCAAAATATTCCATTTTTGTTGGAGCCGAGCAAGGTAATTAGCCAGTTTAAATAGGGCATGGATATCCCACTAGTATCCTTGATTAGAAATTAAATTATTGTAAAAGAAACAAATTAATTATGGCTAGAGTATAGATCAGAGTCTGAGAAGCAATTTAAAGACCCAGAAGCACACACAGGGGCAGAATTCCTTTAAATGTAATATAAATTAATTGGGCCAGGAATCGGGCCCAGGCAGCTCCAGGGGGCACCACTGCCACAGAGGGAAGGACTGGGGCTCCCTGCAGCTCAGGCACCTCTTGGGCCGCTGGCAGTTTGCCCCTCTACTGCAGGCAGGCTCCGACTCCAACAAAAAAAAGAGAAAAAAGGAACAGGTCCCTCATCATAATGTGACGGAAAAATTGAAATAGTGAGTTTCAGTTAAAAACCTGCTGTTTCAATTTAGGGAGCATAGAATATAACCTTGAGGACTAAACCCCATCATGTGTACAAATGCCCCTGGATCTCTGATTGGTATTTTAATTTCAGAACATAAAGAAAATAAATTATAGCCATTTCTAAATTATGCCCCAAGGATTAACATTTGGAAGAGCACCTAAGTGAATTAGGGTCTGCCTAGACTTCAATAAAGTACCATATCTAGGTCCCTGAGTTTTCTCTGAGGAACCAATTTGGGTACCAGAAGCCGTAGAGCTGTGTTAGTGTGATGTTCCACAGCTGAAGAGTGGAAGGTAAGTTAGCCTGGATAAATACTGTTTACAGGGCTATTCTTTATCATCCTGCTCATTTGGCTACCTTAACTGTCTGCATATCCAGCACTCTGTAGACTACCCCGAATGTCCCAAACTTCAGAATGGTTTTCAGACAGTCACTCTCTTACTTCATGTAATCCTTTTGCCCCCATGATTTCTTCTCATTTAATGTAAAATGGCTTTTTCTCCCTATCAAAACCAAATTATACGAGACAGTGTGCATTTTGCAGTGCCGAATAAGTGATGGTTTTATGCTATGATATTTTGTACTGTTCCAAACAAGAAAAGATGAAATCAACCGAAAGGGGATATTCTGCACATACATTTAGCTTTGGAAGGTCCTGAGAAACTGAGGCTGAGAGATTTATCTTTCTTATGCAGAGTAAATATTTTATATAATTTTTATAGGTTTAAAAAATTAATCTTACATGTTTTTCTTCTCCTGAGGAGGAACACATTGTGAGGTCATTAACTCAGCAGTGTTTGTATGAGGGGCTGATGTCAAGGCTCAGGTTTCTGTGAGGTCTCTGCCTCAGGACTTTCAGTTTGCTGGGCAGAAGCCAGGGTTTAGGGCTTTGTCAAATTACTAGCATGGCCCATCTCATTTACTGAACTTCTGTCAAGGTAGAGGCCTCCCTAAAATTATTGGATCAGTACCTCCAGCTTCTTGGTTTTATGTGAATACCCACGTTTCTGTGAGGTCTCTTTCTCTTATATTTCATCCATAATCTAATATTGAGGCATTGGCCTCTAGAAAGTTGCTCACTCAACAACTTTAGCTGGCTGCTTTGATGTGGAGACATGCCTCTATGATGTCAATGGTCAGCACCTCATGCTTGCTATTCTTTGGTCTCAGTGTCCAGAATTTCTAGTTTGCTTATCTGATGTGAAGCCAGGGGTTTTTGTGAAGTCTCTGGCTCAACAGCTGTGCCTTGTTGGGATGGAGATGATATCAAGGAACAGGATATTGAGAAACCACTGGTTCAGAACATGAGAGTTCTTTATAAGATTATGGGTTTATTTCCAACATATTAATTCCTCTGTTCATGTGATGCTGTGAATATAATTTTAATGTAATTAAACAAAGCTTTTAAATTCAAAGTTAAGTATGTTGTGAAATTTCTGCTCACCTTATTCCCATACAAAGGCTCACCAAAAGTAACAGGGGTACTTGTATGATTATGGGGTTTGTAGTGTACTGCAAGAGAAAATTCATTCAGGTAACCACCCCTGTGAAGTATAATCTGAAGATGCCTGTATACAGAGCTCTTTTTCCAAGATGTAGCTTTTGTTGATTTTTCTGAATATGGCAAGTTTGTGCATCAGGCATTTCATTAGTAAACATTATGAGTCACTCTACCCAAACAACAAATTCCATATCAACCTTATTAAGGTGAGTGATGTAAAGCATTGTAGATGTAGTGTTAATTGCCCAATGGGGCTTGTGCTATAGAAAATAGCTTGTATACAAAGACTTGTTATACTATTTAATCTACCATAATGAGCAAAGAAAAAGATTTCAGTCTACAGCATACTGCATGGTTCAAACAATTTTAATAAATATTTTATCAATTGTATTGAAAATGGGGAAGAAATTGTGAGGTCAGAGAGTACTTTGCAGCAGACTGCTGTGAATTTAGTAATAGAACACTACCCTAAGGTGCTATTGTTTGAAAAGAAAACTCATCTAAAGTTAAAGAAGTTACAGCATTTATGTTAAATGCCTCAGGTTAAGCAGCAAGCAAACAACACAACAAAAAAGGTAGTCATTAAGAATAATTACATGCACTTAAAAAATAATAACAAACTCCAGGGGACTAATTCTGAAAACGTTTATTTCAACAAAGCCATTTAAATTAATATTTGTAGTCAACTTCAGATAGGCCTGTATAAGTAAATGTTTACTATACCAACGTTTACATAGCTGTCTATTCAATCAGCAGAAAATTTTCCCTTTGGTTATGTGGAGAAGGTGGATGGAGAATATATGCATATGTGTGTGTGTGTTCACACAGGCATATGTCTCTGCTAAGAGAGTAACGTATAGAGAACAGATGGATTCGTCATAGCAAAAGAACAAAACAACTGATCATTTCTTTGCTGTTTTCCATATACTACAGTTGAGGTTCTTGTTTAATTTGTTTAATAAATTACAACATCTGAGGTGGGGTTAAAACTTTATATGCAATAGTTTATGATGAGATCATTATATTTGTGTAGTATTAACTAAAAAATTGTGGACACTTCTAATCTCTCAGTGATAAGCTTGTCTCTGTATACGTGCAGTACTGACCTTTTCCATTTAAATGTATTAGTGTCAGGAAATGAAATTAGGCCCTGTTCCTGCAAACACTTACATAGCTGGAGCAAACTCCGACTCCCATGGAAGCCTCTGGAAGGTCTCTCATTCATTTCAGGGAGAGAAGGCTCAGACCCTGTTTCCTTTTTGGGTTTAGCTGATCTGGCAAACAAAATTATGATAGTGCATTGTATCTTGCCCATTTTGCAAGATAGCAAATAGCTACTTACACGTATTTCTCCAGGAAAATTTTATAAGAAATAAAGGCTTGTCTCTTGGATTGTGTGCCTGGAACAAGCCTTGGGAATAGTAAAATCTGGCGTTCCCTCTTGTTTTTACATCCTTTCAAATATGCAAGCGGCATAATGAAGTCTTGAAATAAAACAGTTTGTTCAGGTGTTAATTGGAATGAACTGATATTTTAAAGATGTGATGATATATAGTGAACTTACAAGATGTATTCAAATGTCATAGAAAAGGAAAGGAAATTGGATGGTATTAATGCTCTTTATGCATTGCAAAAATGCCAGCATGATTTCTCCTCTTTAGTCAAATCGTGTCTTTCATTTAATTCAGTCCTTCCAGAGAGGAAAAGTTCCTAACAGACCAGAAGAAAGGTGAGCCTTGAGGACTTAGCTTCATTGATTTTTTATCGGGAGGTCCTTATTAAGTTTAATTAAATAAAGGAATCATCTTAAAGGCTTTTATAACCTAATTACAACTATCTAGTACAGGGGTCAGCAACCGTCGGCATGTGTGCCAAGCATGGCACGTGAAGCCATTTTGGTCGGCACATGTGGCAGGGCACTGTGTGTGCCTGCCACTTTAAGGGCCTGGAGCTGTCAGCCATCAGGTGCCTGATGAGGGCAGCCATTTTGAAGTCAGGAGCTGTCTATATAAACAGGGCAGTTTGGCTGCTGGAGGCAGGCAACAACATCGCCTGGCCGGAGGGCTGCTGAGATCATCAGGAGGTAAGGGAGGAGCTGTAGGGGATGGAAAGGAGGCTCCTGGTCCTGGGCATGACCTAAAACTGCACCCTGCTGGGAGTGGGTGGCCTGGTGGGGCTCTTAGTGGCGCGGGAGCCCCCAGGAAACGCCAGGCCAGTTACCACCCCGGTGAAAAGCAGGTTGGGGCGCCTTAACCCCTAGCCCCCACCACCGGGTGGGTAACCCTGTTTGTGTGAAGGGCCCAGAGGGCAGACCCTGGAAGAGAGTGAGGGGCTAGAGACCTGACCCGAACAAGAGAGTACCCTTGACTGGCCCATGCTGGGGCCAGGACCAGGATGGTCAAAAGGGCCAGGGGCCCACAGCAAGGGACACCCAAGAGCCAGGGGCCTGGGGTCCTGACTGGCCTGGAGGTAGGCCAGGGCTGGTAGCCAGAGGTCCCAGTGGGACCACACCCGAGAGGGGAAAATAGTTTCGGGGGGCTAGGTAGCCTGAATGAAGGCGGAGAGGCCGCCTGAATGGAGGGATCATGGAGGGGTCCTGTTAGGAGGATTCTGGAGCCCAGTGTGGGGGCTGGTGATTATGTGAACATCAAGATGCCATCTGCGAGGCTAGGGCTGCAGTATAGGGGAGGAAAGGAGCTGCAGAGAGCGCCCCCTGGCATCGGGGCAGCAAAATGGGTAGCCTCCTGCTTAATTGACATCAATTAATGAATCAATTAGCATCAAGATGTGGTGGGCGAGAAGGCGGGTGGTTGGCCCAAGAACAGGTGGGCGGACCACGGAGATCGGCCCAAGTAGGCCCCCTGTTACAGCACACCACCACCAGCCTGGGCTCTTGGCGGCTGCTGCCAGCCACAT
>NW_005842340.1:619613-622226 GCF_000455745.1 Alligator sinensis | reverse complement strand
CATACCGGGGGGTGCACATGTGCCTTGGAGCAGATGGTGGGTGAGGGGCCTGAGGCAGTGCAACCCCAGCCTCTCCCCCACTGTCGGCACAGAGCTGATGACTGTGCTCTGGAGCCCAGCACAGCTGTTTGTAGCCAGCCTGGGCTCTGGGCAGCTGCAGCAGGCTCCATAGCCCTGGCATCAGTTCCATGCTGGCAGCAACTGCACATGCATCTCAGAGTGGACAGCGGGAGGGCTGTGCTGCTTCAGGCCCTATCCCCACTGTCCGCTCCGAGGCGTGTATGCACCTGCTGGTATGGAACTGATGCTGGAGCCTGGAGCAGCTGTTTGCAGCCTCCGGGCTGCAGCCATCCCAGGCTCTGGTAAATGCTGCCAGCCACGGAGCCCATGCTGCTTGCAGCAGGGCTTGCAGCTGAGCCCACCTGACTCCCACTCACTCTGAGCCCAGCTGCGGCCCAGCCCCCCACCAGGATGAGGCTGGTACTGTCCCTTGCCAGGAGCGCCGCACCTTTTGCGGGCTTAGCTCTTCAGGGTGGGTGGGTAGTTGGGCTGATAAGCAGGCTCTGGGCCGGGGCCTTGGCCAGCTGCGCTGCAGCCCAGGAGCTGGCTCCCCAGGGAAGCACAGGGACTCTGGCGGAACCAGGGCATTGTTCGGTCGGACTTTGTCCAGTGGCCCAGGAGCCCAGCTCTGTGCACCCGCACATCTAGTTCTGTGTGTGCATACGTGTCTGGTTCTGGATGTTTGTGTGCATGTGTCTGTTCTGGTTCTGTGTTTGTGCATGTGGTTCTCTGTGTGCGTGTGTCTGGTTCTCTGTCTGCTCTCCTTTTTCTTTCTCTCTCTCCTGTTTCTCTTATTTGTCTCTTTTTTCTCTCTCTCTCTCTCATTGCAACATGCTTAACAAAAAAGGAATGCACAATGACAAAGGCAACATATATAATTATTAAGTATACTAATATGCAGTGAATCCTGCCATGTACCCCCTGCCTTTCCCCCCACCCTCATTTTGTTTTTTGGCATGCCGGCACTCCGGCAACTTCCAAGGTAGACATTGTGGTTTTTTTGCACTCCAGATGAAGAACGTTGCCTACCCCGATCTAGTATAACCCAAGATATAAAATTGGTTATAAGAATTTGTCTAGCTAATCTGAACTGAAGGAGGTTCAACACTACATCCATAGTTGGCTTGTCATTAATTTAAAGGAAAGCAGTTGATAAGACTGATTACCTTTATTGCTTTAGCTTTATTACATTGCTTAGAAAATTCATTATTGGCCCAGTATTTCTTAAATTGGTCAAGGGCTTCCAAAATCTCTCTCTTTTCATCACCTTGTTATTAAAATGGGGCTTTCCTTTTACAGTATTTGAGGTAGAAAGGGGGTATGTAAACATTACCCTTTTCCTTTCAGCTTGTCCCTTGCATTGTTAGCCAAGAACATTGATGATGACAAAAATTTAAGGAATAAAGATCTATAAATAGGTGAAAACCTTGTGCTAAGAACAGTTCTTTTCCCCTGGAGACATTTCCTTATTCCTTTTGTTGCCCTTTTTCATTGCTTTGTGTTGTCACAAACTCATCCAAGGGGGAACAAACTCATCCAAGGGGGAACCCTTGAATTTCTCTTCTCTGTGCTACCACTTGGCCCAAGGAACAGACAAAGATTGTCTTGGGATAGCTCCCTACCCCAGCAAACCTCTGCTCAGCTGCTCTTATACTAGATCTTGCCACTGCATTGAAAGAATGTCTGCCAGTCTCAGGTGACCACTCTGTTGGGTTGAGAAAGAAATTATAGGTCCCTCTCTCCATGAAGTATTGTGTGTCAAGAAATTACTCTTTCCATAAGCAATAAGCATAAGGAAGGAGATAAACAATAAAAGGAATGATTATGTAGGAGAAAACAATTACGCAAGCAAAATAGACCATAGGTTTGGAAACAGATGAACAAAACAAGGAAAGGTTTTTACTTTCTCATCTAGCTACACCTTGGCCCTCCTGAGACTCCTGCCAGTATTCCCAGAATTCAGCTTTCCTGGAGGTTCTGAAATCACTGGCTGCTGGGGTCAATGGATCTGTGAAGCCTGAGATTCAAAGACATTCATCCTATCTTAGCTAGTCTCTACAAAGCCTCCAAGGCCAGCACTCCCTTCATCAGATCTAATGCTCACAAATCATCAGAATCCTTGAAAAGGTTCTGTAACAGCTGGTGCTGGGTTTGCAGCAGGGTTCAGGATCCCTGCAAAGGCAGAGAAAGAGCATATGCATGTTTTTGATTGGCTCCTGAGGCAGGGGAGGGGAGGAAACTCAGTCCCGGGGACTCAGGCAGGCTCAGAGAAGGGAAGGAGCCCCCTGGACCACAGAGCTTGGGGAGGAATCACTCTGCAACCTGCCTGTGCAGTGTACTTGCCCTTAGTGAGTAGAAGATAACCTGGTATCCTTTTTCCCTCTGTGGCAGAGGGACCCATGGGCAGGAAAAAGAGTGATACCACAGACAGTTGGAGCAGAGGAGAGCTGCACTTCCCCACGCAGGCTCTAGCAGAGAGCAGGACTTTCTGAAGCAGCAGCACCAGCCTCGGTTATTGTGCTGCCAGTGTGAAGTAGAGCTGATGTCTTGTTA
>NW_005842340.1:618646-619573 GCF_000455745.1 Alligator sinensis | reverse complement strand
CTGAAATTCACTGGAGTCTCAAGGTTTCAGCTGGGGAGCTGTAGGGAGGGTGTCTTTGATTCAATTTGTACAGAGTGTTTTAGTTTATTGATACCTGCCTTTGGCAATTAGATTATTGATATCCTGTTCTGCTATTAACCCCATTCACATGTTGACGGTTTTGTAAATAATAAACTGTAAATGCGGTCCCCACATGCTCAGCAGCGGATCTGGAAGTGGACCGGAAGTATTTTTTGGTCCACTTCTGGGTCATCTGACATGCACAGGGGACTCCTCCTCTGTGCCTCCCCAGCTCTGTGTTTATTCATGGGGGGACCCCGGGTGCCCCTCCAGACCCAGGAGGCACCAGTTGCCAAGGTGGGGGATGGGAGGGGGGGGTCCCCTGTGTGCTCTGTGGCAGACCCAGAAGCGGAACGGTAGTACTTTTGGTCCACTTCTGGGTTCACCACCGAGCACACAGGGGAACCCCCCCGCCGCCGCCCCCCAGTGCTCCCATGGAACGCTCCATCCACCCCATCATCTCAGCATTCATGAGCCACGCCTGGTACTTTGAGGTATGTAGAAAAAATGTATAAAGCTGTGTCTATGGCTGAATTGTCAAATCTCTCCAAATCTCTCCAATTCGATTCAGAGAAATTAAAGGGTCTCCTGATTCAATTCGGATTTGGAGATTCAGCCACTGAATCGGGCCGAGTCTCCTCCGAATCAAATCAGCAACCAAAGCTTTGCACAGCCCTAGAATTTTGGCCTTCTGCATCTGAAAATGTCAGGTACAATTCTTTCTGGTTTACAGATTAACCCATTTTATAATTTATTGGCCTGTTTCACCATTCTGTTACCATTGGAATCAGTCAGTCATTGACACAATCCATTTTTCTTCTTTGACTTCCCTTCATTTGACAAAGGAGTTTTAATCTTCCCTGTCTT
>NW_005842340.1:605514-618575 GCF_000455745.1 Alligator sinensis | reverse complement strand
TTCCCTAGGATCCTTCCATTCCACTGCTGAAGATCCCATTGCTTCTTTTTACTAAGGAAATTTGTATGGGGCCTGGTTATTACTATTAGGGTTTGCTAAGTGTGCACCACCAACCAGACCCTTCAGTATCATATAATCAGTTTTTATTATTATGTCTAAATCTTAGCAAGGTATTTAACTAGTTTCAATGGATGCCTTTTTATTTAGCCCTCAGAGGTTAGAATGCCTGGAGTTGGGCCAAGTTGTAGAGCATCAGTATCTAATCTTTATAAGCTTCCTTCTGCCAAAATAAAAATTACTGTTTCTCTCAGAAAGAGCTTTGAACTTAAATAAGAGTAGACAGGATCATTATTTGTTAGTCTTATTATTTGTGCTAGTCAGTAGGATTCCCATTTAGGAAAGCATTCCTTTCTGGAGCTGACCTTAAATGCGTGCTTAATTTTAACCACATAACTGGGAGTTATATGTACAATTTAAATATAAGTGCATGCCTAAATGTTGCACTGAATAGAGTTGCACTGAGGCATGATCTCTTGAATTGAAGCCTAAGCCTTTTAGTGACAACATTAAGACAAATGCAGACCTCTTTACTATTAAACTAAATGGAAAGACTCACTCATGCAAGCTCTGTTCTTTACTCCTTGAAGTCAATGGGAATTTTGGCTAATTCATAAAGCATTAGCCCCTAAGTCTGCAGTTGTTGTAGATGACTTACTATTATACTGTACCCCGCCAGAGACTGTAATAACAGGTTAGAGACTTATAGCAAAGTCTCAGGTTGAAAAATAAATCTCCAGAAATTTACTGGGCTTTCAGTTTAATGCAGATACTTGCATTTAAGAAAAACTAAATAGTATTTTCCCTTTGCAGTGCTTACTGGTGGCAAACTTCTGCATCTTGGAGTATATATTTCACCTTCTGCTGAGTAAATTTATAGGGCAAATTTCATGCTATTAATCTCCAAGGTCAAAACAGAAGCCCAGATTTGGGATAAAATTTACATAAATTGGCTGTGGAAACTGCATTCAGTTAAACTGGTTGCCAAAAATTTTTTATTTGATGCATATTGTGATCCCGTCTGCCTTTTTAAAGAAATAAATTGCATTTGTGTTAAATTCCTTAGGGTATTAAAGCCCTCTAGATTGAAATTCCAAACACTTGAAGTTTACAGAGCTAGAGAAGCTAGTTTGACCTCCTTCACAAATACGTTCATATTTTCTTATTGCAAGAGTTTTCCAATTGAGATGCAAACTCTTCCTACCTATCTTTAGTAGGAGGTGGTAGGGACTCCGTTTGGCATCTCTTTAGCATGGTTCTTCACACATAAGGTAAATCTACATTGCCAATTGGTTGTCTGAGAAGGGCATCATTCTCTATTACCATGGTTGGTGGGAGCTTTGCCATTGATATTAATGGTGGCAGGATCTAGGGTTTAGTAATCAATAGAGAGGGTTCAGTTCACCATCCTATTTAATCAGGTAAGACACACTATGTAAGCATAAAGCTTGATTAACTGGGTGTTTGATGACAGCCCTGGAGCAGAAGAATACTGAAGTTGCCTGTGACTGACTTAACAGGTTCCATGTTATCCCTCTTGCAGTGTAGAGTACATGGCTAGGCTTCTGTACAAGTACTGGTGTCACCACTTTAAATAGTTTAAGACTCCTCTACTGGGCCTCCTTTTCTCCTACTGTATAAGTCACCAAAACTGAATGGAGCAGTGTGTGTGTGTGTGTGTGTGTGTGTGTGTGTGTGTGTGTGCGCACGCGTGCGTGCGTGGGCATGCGCACATGTAGCCAATCCCTGTACATAATTAATACAGTTATTTGAATTCATTGTGTGGTGTCCTCATATTCTTAATGTTGTATATATGCAGAAAAGATGCACCAACAAGATTAAAGAAAGCATGGCCAGGGTGCTGTTCTTTATGCCATGGAGGTCAGGAAGCAAGTGTAAGCAAGAGCAATCCTAAGGCTCCCATCCTCCAATTCCCATGCTGCAAGGGCATGCTGCCTGACCATGCGTTGGGTTTCTTTCCACAGGTTTTTTTGGCCCCTGGACATCCAGGGGTCAAAGAAAACCTAATTTCCACCTATTTACATTCTCACTGACCTCCTGTCACACTTTTATCTTCTGTTCATTCCTTGGAGAGCTCAGAACAACTACAGAGTCTCCCTGTGCCTGAAGAAGCATGCTTGTGCCTGAAAGCTTGCAAAAGAACTTTGTTCCAGCTGCTCAGTTGATCTAATAAAAGATATTACATCTATCCAAAGAATGTTGCCTGCCTATGAGCACACACCAACTGCTGAAGCTTCCTTAGCCTGACGAAGGGTTTTTGAACCCGAAAGCTTGCTTAATAACCATTCTCCAACCATTTGGGTTGGTATAATAAAAGATATCAAATTCACCCAAGGAACCTTGTCTGCCTATGATCACATGCTGCTTTTTCTGCTGGATCCCTTCTACAATCTGTTAATTGGGTGGATATTAGTGATAAATGAGACTTAGGGCTACATACCCATGCTGTATCATAAGTTTAAACAAGATACAGATTTACCTGATCATTCAGGGAGCATTGTTCATCTGCATTTACTGAGGTGTGGTTCTTATGGAAAAAGAAACTATATGTGATCAGATAGTTAAAGATGGAATCATAATGAATATATACAAGGAGAGTGAATTCAAGTTGTACAGGCTACCTTAAACCTGCCATTTCTGAATGTTTGTTGGTTTGGCTAAGCAACCATAGTGTTCCTTGCATATAGTTTTGGGGTTCCTGAATTTTTAAAACACTTAAAAATTGAACCTCCCTTTCACCCCCTAGGCATTTCATTCTCTGGAAATATAGAGATCCCTCACGTGGAATCTGCAACGTAGCCATCTTCTACTTGAGTGGAATTAACCAGTGGCAATAGAAGGCTATTATCTTTTATTATGGCCCTGCAAAAGAAGGGGGATGGGAATACACACTTGCTTGTAGGTTCCACAGATGTTTGTGGACACAACAGGAATGTTGAGACTGGAAAATTTCCAGGTTGCAGAGGGAAGTGCATGGGAGTGGGCAATTACCCTTCTTTCCTCCATCCCCCATGCAGCTTCAAACTGTCGCCTGTGGCTGCTTTAATTTTTGTTAGGATCTGGTTTGACCCTTGATCAGCCCTGAGGATCAGAAGAGTTCAGAATTCTTACCAACTTACCCAAAGCTGGGAGAGGGAAGATAGCGACTCTGCACTATTCTCCTGTAAGCTAAGAATCTATCCTATATATGTATTCATTAACACGCTTTTTTAATTATTATTATTGAAACACATTCATCCCTGGTGTAACATCACTGAAGTCAATCATCTTATCCCACATCCGGGCTGAATTTGGTCCATTCTGTTTAACTTATGATATGGTGTGTAAATTTCAGGCTTGGATGGTTTCCAAACACATTGTATACATGAAGAGCCTTTTTGTACTTGAACTTGTACAGAACATAAGTATTTTCCTTTATCATTTATTGTTTGTTATCTTGGTGCATGTGTCTGATAGTTGGGTGGTTTACCAAGGAGGTTTATCAGTCCTTTGGGGATAGTGGATTTGTTGCATCATACCTCACCGATCTGTGTATTTTCTCACATAATAGTCAATGTGGAAATGCAATGCTTTTATTTACCATAATTTATTCTACAAAATGACTGTGAAGAATAGTTATACTTGTCTGAAAGGGAACAGTGGACAATTTGTGATACTTCTGGAAGGCAATGAGACCTTTTACCTTTTTGGAAGAATTTATATTGAACAGCAAGATAATTAAAACTCTTGAAACTGTTTTTAAAGGGTGAGTAGAAGAAGAAACATTTGAATCTTACCAATACAAAAAAAGCAAGCTATGCTAAATTTATGGGAGGATTCCAACAGGTAAGGAGTCACGTTGCAAGGTATTAAGGAGCTAAACTGCAAGGCAAAGTAAACGCATTCTGTTCCAGACGTATCTTATTTGAAATGCTTTGCTATTATAAAAGAAGCTTAGAATCAGAAAAAATAGGGTTGGAAGAAACTGAGAGAGGTCAGCTAGTCCATTTACCTGCCCTGAGGCAAGATCAACTATGCATAAACCATTTTGACAAATGTTTGTCTAACTTCCTCTTAAAAGCCTCCAATAATGGAGATTCCACAAGTTCCCAAATAATCTACTCCAGTGCTTAACTATACTTACAGTTAGGAAGGTTTTCCTAATGTCTAACCTAAATCTGTCTTGCTGTGATTTAAGCCCATTACTTCCTGTCCTATCCCTAGTGGACTTAGAGAACAATGTATTACCTTCCTCTTTGTAGCAACCTTTTATGTATTTGAACACTGTTACCATGTCTCTGCTCAATCTTCTTCTGCAGACTAAAGAAACCCAATTCTTTTAGTCATTTCTCAAAGGTTATGTTTTCCAGTTTTCTGAGCATTTCCATTGCTCTCCTCTGGGCTCTCTCCATCTGGTCCACATCTTTAGTCTTGGGGGATTAATGACCTTGGTGCAAAAAAATAGGTGTGGGTAAATTAAATTTGCTGATGACATAAAGATGAGAGGGATTGCCAAAATGAAGGAGGTTCGGAATATCATACAGGAAGAATTGGACAACCTTGAGGTTTGGAATAATAGAAACAGGATGAAAGCTAGCAATACAGACTGCAAAGACATTCAGTTAGGGAATAATAACAAATATTGCTGCAATAAGCTAGTGCTCGTCAGTTGGAAACAACAGAGGAAGAAGGCTTGTATATATTTAATGATCACAAGATGACCATGAGCCACAGATTAGATGGAAAAATAAATATCATGAAAAAATAAGATGATCTTTGGTTGTATCAGGTAGTTCCTGTGGAGACAGGGAAATACGAACAATGTTGGCATAAAAATAAATGGGGATAAACTATCCAGGAATGAATTTAGCTGGAAGGTTTGTAACCATCAGAGATGACTTGTTCTGGAACAGCCTTCCAATGGTAGTAGTGATGGGGAGAAATCTAACTGGTGTTAAGTATCATTTTTGTTACATTTATGAATGGCCTTATACAATGTGGTTGCCTGAAACATCAGAGAACTCAGACATCCTTTTCAGTCTTTTAATGAAATTTATAATTTGCTTACAAATAAACATATGGTTCCATGTGGAGGAACATGTTGGTCTTGCTAGCAGCCAGCATAGCTATTACTGGCCTTACAGCTTCTCTGTGTTGAACTGAAAATCCAGAGGAGATTCAGAGTGGCAAACTGGAGTTATGAAAACTGACCTGGGAACAAAGCTGAATGGCTTTTTGCAAACAGGTGGCATGAAAAAGAAAAGCAAAATAATTGCTATTTTTGGCAAAATTCCAGCGTGGCTAGGATTGAAAAGCTAATCTAGCAGACCTTGAGCTTCATTTAAAAAATAGGTTTGGATTTTTAAAAATAAAAGGATACATATATAATATTATATTAAGTGGGCCAGAATGCTCTACGTGGGTCAAAAGCAGGGAGATGGAATGTTACCAAGCTGGACAGGTTAAGGTATTGAATAGGAGAAAAGATACAAATTAAAGGCAGAAAAGTAAAGGATAGGATGGGAGAATTAAACTGATCAAAACCTTGGGAGGAAAAAAACAATAGCTGTGAAAAGCTTAAATAACTCCATTAGTATCAATTTAGGAAGCTAACAGAAGGCCAACAACAATACAGCTTGAATTGTGAAAAATCACAGTTGTATAAATAGTATTAGGAATGAATAAAACAGCTGTAAACTGTACATATTTTTGTGCCTCTAGAGAACATTGTTGCATTCCCCCGTTCCACCTCCCACCATCAGCCAGCTTTGCAAAAGGAAGAACGGCAAAATGTTGGCAAGTCTGGGTTGGGGGGTTTTTTGGTAGGGGGAAGGGGGAGTCGCACCAACAATAATGCATAGTTAACAGATTTAGCTAAAATGCCATTAAGCATCATCACAGCAGTAAAATCATTTACATATGCTGAGTTTTAGCTCATGGTGTCAGGTCCATCATGTGCTGAGAATGATTGCATTATGGTCCATGGCTTTGATAGTTTAAGGGGTATAATGTACCTCTTTTTTACCACATTGCCTTTTTGTCTACTTACTGGATAAGGACTATTTCCTTGTCTGTGTGGTTTCAGATTTCTCACTTTACAAACACACTTGTGAACATGTATACATGTAGCCACCTCTTCCCTTTCAACCCTACACGGATGACTGGAATCGCAGTCCCATAAACCCTTTTGTATATGCATAATTTAATCCATATACATAATTACTGGCTGAACTGGGGTTTTGATTTGTTTACAAATCGCATAACAATAAGAGAGAAAACTTGTGTTCTCTTTTGATAGAAAGGCCACAGTTATAGGTTTGATGTGAAGCCAACTGTTACGGAGTACCCTCCAAGGGCATGCTTGCTCAGGCCTGTTGGAGCCTTGTCTGGTCTCTTGGCTTGGCTTCTAGAGCAAGGGGAAGTCTGAGTTCCCTCTCACTCTGAGACTCCAGCTTTGTGGTCCCTCATCCTCTCTGGTTCTCTGTGGCCCTGATTCCAGGAGCTAGCCTCCAATTCCACTCCTGAGAGACAGATTTCACCTCCTCTTGGGGTGACCCAGTGCAACCCAATTTCAAACAGCACAGGAGACAGTCTCTTCAGTAGAGGCATTTACTGGGGCAAAGACCAGCCAACCAGAGTCCCTTTGTTAAGCAGACCCTTTGTCCCCAATACAGCTTGCACATCCCTGAGTACCCCCAAAGATACTCAGCTGTTCTCTGCCAAGTTTTTTTTTTCCAGCTCCTGATGTTATACATTACAATTAGACCCATGCTAAAGGCACTTAAATGTGAGCATCTGCATGTTAAAACTCATTATCTTGTGCTAAGTGCTTTCTGAGCATCTTAAAGTTACACCACTTCAGGTGAGGGTTGACTTGGGGCCATGCTGCCCAGGTGGGGTAACTTCAATCTGCTTCATGGAGATAAAATGAGCAATTTTATGCAGAATCCCAGGATACACTGCTCATAGCCCCACCCTCTCCCCCCCGAACTGCCCTACCCTGCAACTCCAGCTCCATAGACAAGCACTCTACCCTCCTGAACTCTACTGCCCAGTTTGAGGTACTGCCAAGAAGAAGGTGGGGCCATGCCATAGCTCAAGTTCTCTGCACATTGGCTGTGGCTGCTACTGCTGTGGTTGCTGCTCTGACAGCACAGGCTTGGGCAGGTGCTGCTGAGATACAAGTTCACTGCATATTAGCAGCAGCATGCCCATGGCATGGCTTCCCTAGGGGCCATTGGTGTGGTGCCCCCTCTAAATCAGTGATGGGGTTTGTACCACACTTGTCCACCCCTAGCTACATCTATTAGTTGATGAGTAAACTCCTGGACCACAAGTTAGATTTTCTGCTATCTCCTTCATCAATCCTGGAATTGAGATTCACCGTGGATTATGTACTAGAGCTGAAAAATATTTGGAATCCATACAACATGCCAAAGCATCTCATGAAAGAGCCAGTCAAGAAGCTTGACTGCAGACTTGTACTGAGGAGAAACCTAAGTTTCACTAGCATACACAGGTTTCTGTAGCCCAGTGTTGGCAGGGCTTAGTCATGCTGTAGTAGGAGACTGATAAGTGCTGAGATGTTGGGGAGGATGGGACTTTGTGTTATTTGAACACTTGCTGATAGCAAGTCTCTGAGTTAGTCAGGCTAAGCTGCTGCTCACCTCTCTGCAAGCCCAAGGAATAATATCCTAATCACAGCTGTCAGGAAAGCAGGCCAGAGGATAAATTAAATTCAGTTCAGTTTAATTTTACATATGGATAGATTTTCAAAAGAATGTAGCAGCCAACAACTCTCTCCGAGAACAGGTTTTTCATTAAAAAAGAACCCCCAATCGTTTCAGAAAAAGGAAGCAAAAGAGCATGTTTGAATCCTTGAAGACCTGCTCTTGCTTGACTGAGAGAGGAGAAGTCTCGTCAGTAAATATACTGTGGCTTCTGCTGTGTTTTTGCCAGCTGTTACAGCTTTATGCAATGGCAGTGGGTGCCACATGTCATTGGTGGTTCTCAGAGGGTCCTGGACAGAGATGTCATGAATGCACCCAGGGATTGTGGGGAACTGTCATATCCCCCCAGCAAGGGAAAAGCAGCGTGAGCTCTTCACAAAGCCAAGCCACCCCAGTTATGTCCACCAGAGATTAAGGCCTGAAAAACAGCTGCAGAGAAACAGTCCAGATGGTCTCCACCACAGTCTCGGTTTGGAGTGTGTCAACAGGAGTAGGTTGGTGGGACGTGCCTAGGAATGTCCCAGCCAGGACATACTGCAACCTCAGTAGAAACATGTCCTTCATATCCATTCCTGCCTGTTTAGGGATTCATTCCACCAACACTTAGAGCCTTTTGGGATAAAGGTGCTGGTTTATATATATTCCTCATTCTTTAAAGGGGGAGTATAGAACACAGCACTTGGTACCATCTCTCCACCTGTGCCATAGTTGAAGAAAGACACTGCCAGTATTTTCCTTTAAAAGGTTCATATTAGGGAGTACTATGGAGATTCTTATTCTTTGGGCTGTGAAGCATGTGGAAGGGAAGCAGCCATTATGCCTCTTTACACTTTCCTCCAAGACTGCATGGAGTTTGCATCCTTAATTATCAAAGGTAGCTTTTAATGTGGAGAACTCCTCTGCAAAGCCAGCCTGCTATGCATGCCATATTTAAGGTTTTATTCTACTCAAGTCACCATCATTTTGGGTCCTGCAGACTTTGGGAAATCACAAATTCTCAAAAACAATTGCCTCATGATCTATATTCTTTTAGCTGCAAACCACAATTGCCACTGCAGGTAAAGACAGGTTATACAAGAGAACTTTAGAACAAAGCTGATTCTGGTCTCATATAAACAGAGGCTAATGAGAATAGCAGAAGCCTGGGAGAAGATGCTTCTAATATGAGGGTAGCTATTGGTTGACCTAAGTTGCTCTATATTATTTCGCCTTGCAGGTTCTGTTATACAGGCAATGCCAAGGGTGGGTTTTAGAGAGTGGAGGGTGGGGAGTGGAGGGAGGGACAGGATATGGTCCTAGCCAGAGATTAGTTGAAATTTGAAATTTCCATCTTGTGGAAAGCTAAGAACATTCAGAAAATTTGATTTTGTCCTCAATTAGGATGTAAATTCAAAATTTCAGCATTTCATTTTGATAATGTTACGTGAAAAATGTCAAGCACCTCAACTTGTGGCATTTAATACTGAAGACTGTCAGCAGCCTTGAGAAGGCTGCCATAAATTAGAGCAATGCACACTGGGGGTTATTTTGGCTCCTTGCAGAGAATAAGGACTGGAAAAAGTAGCTAGAAGCCACCTTTCCCTTTATTTTTCTGTGGACCATGACTTCTGCAGAGCTCATCTCAGGAGGCGTGTTGCAGAATTCACTACAAAGAATGAGTAACTCAGCTGGGCTGCATTCAAATGAAAAGGACTTATTTGGGGTGCAGCCTACCCTAAACAGCTTGGGAATGTTTGCAGCAAGAATAAATTAAATTTAGAGCATACTCTTTCATGCTCATTTGTCTTTCTGATGATTCCTGAAAACAGGTTTTATATTGTTTTTATTTCAGTGTTCATTTTAAGTAGATGGTATATGTTACCTTCAGGTCTTTTAATCATCCCTTCCAGCTACTGTACTCAACATCTTTCCTTTTTTTTTTTGTTTGTGCTTAGAGCCAAGTAGTGAAATGCTGTCTAATGAATTACTATTAATGAATAATGGTTTGAAGAGTCGTTTGAAGTGGTATGCCACCTCATTAGCTACAAAAGCGTAGTTCCTTGAGGAAAGCAAATCCAGAAGAGGGGGTTTTGTTTTTCACGTTTTATAATGTTTGCTTCTAAATAAGCAAGGTGTGGGGTAAGTGAGCTCCAGCCATCTTTGCTCCTTGGTGGCTGTGTTCCTGAGGAACTCTGGGCTGAAATGGGATGCTTTGGCATTTTGCAGAAATTTCCTGCTGTTAGGAGTATTTTGGCTTTTCAAGGAGTAACAAAGGTTTTATGAACAGGCAGATCAGACCAGCCAAAAGTTATAGGGAAGAACAAAGGCAATAAGTTGGATTGTTTTTAGGTCCCTTCTTAACAGAGAAAATAATGTGATGGGGCCACCCAGCAAATTGATTCTTCACAGTGGCCTGGCCAGACCTCTGCTAACCATCCGCCTCCCCCCACCCCCCCTGTCAACTGTCATCTGTACTGGTAACCTACAATGAGATATATGGGGATGGTATTCAAATGAACTTTTGCTTTCCAATATCAGGGACACTTTTTTAGAGCAGGGTTTTTTTTTTGTGTTTTCTTGAACACCAGTAGTTCTAGTCCTTCTTGGTCTTCCTCAGACATCTATGCATGCAATTAAGCCAGAGTGATAAACTCTGGCATGGTTTGTACTGGAAACAACTGCTCCTGGGCACACCATTTAAATGTGCACTTGGGACCACAGCAATTTGAACAGGGGTGGAGCAGCCCAGGGTTGGCATGGGCCCCCAAGGGATCAGCCCCAGGCTGTGGGTAGCAGTGCCGGGTGGTGTCAGGACTGGCTGGGGCACAAGGGTGCTCTAGTGTGGGATGAGCCAGCAGGCAGCCCCTGTCTTGTACTTTAGCACCCTCATGCCCCAACCAGCCCTTGTCACTGTCTACTGTCCTGACAGTACTATCTTACAGCCATGTTAATTAATCTACTGCACCCTCATACTAGCACATGTGTAGATTGTGATGCTTTACTGCAGAGCTAATTAGTCTATTCTGCAGTAAAATGCACATGTAGATGTATCCAAGCAGTAGAAAGATTTAGAGGTTGACCCTTAGAAGTCTCTGCATGATGAATGCTTTGATATAAAGGCTGGGCAACTCCTTCCATGCCCTTTGTACTATTCAATTGGATAAAGACAGCAGACTATATTGCAAGCCAAACAAAACCATGTTAAGGGTCAAATACTGACTGTATTGAACTTCAAGCAAGTTTTGTCATCTATTTGATTGAATTTCTTTTTTGGCCTTCCAGTACTTCACCTAATTTTTCAATGAATACAGTCATGTTGGACGTGGGGACAAAGGCAGGATGGCTAATGGCTGGGGATGAGGGCCTGGAAATGTGAAATAACCACTTCTTAGAAGGAAGCCAATCTGAAAGAGATCAGCATGCTTAAAGAAAGGGAACAAAGTAGTTATCATCCCAGAATTTTGAAGGAACCAGCACATGAAATTGCATGTCCCATAGCAAGGATTTTTAATAAATCTTCCAAAATCAGGATGGCACCATATGACCAGTACTACTTTCATTTTAGAAGGGGAGAAAAAGTGATCTGTGTAACTATAGACCTAATAAGATGCTTGGTTATGGAACAGATTTTTAAGGAAAGAATAGCTAAAACCATGGAAATAAATGAAAATAGGATCCTTGCAACAGATTTACCTAGGGGAATTCATGCTAGATTAATCTAATATCTTTTTTTGATAAAATAACTCATTTTCATGTGAAGGCAAATGAAGCTAATTTTACTTTTCTGGAATTTGATTCAGTGCTACACAAGAAATGATTAGTTAAACTGGAAAAGATGGGAATTTGTAGAAGAATTATTAAATGTGTAAGGAACGGCTAATCAGAATGCTCCAACAAGTTATATGGAAGAGCAACTTTTGGACTGGAAGGAATTTACTAATGGAATTCATCAAGGATTTGTAGTGGGAATATTCTTCTATAGGATTTTTATCTATGACTGACAAAGGATAGGAAGGTGCTAGTGTAATGTGCTGATGACACGTGTTTGGGAGTCATTGTCAATATGGAAGAAGTTTGGAATATCATTTAGTAAACACAGGATAACCTCTAGGACTAGAGTAATAGAAATGGGATACAATGCAATAGTACAATATAGAAGGTCATATTGTTGCTCCCAAGAAGCTGTCAGCTTCTACTGCAACATGGTTCAAGTGAACAGACACAGTGGACGCGTCTACATGAGATACTACATTGCTGTAGTGACGAGCTACGACAACATAGCATCGGTAGGCACAAACCGTGACACTGACACTATGTCACTGTAGCGATGAGCTACATTACCGAAGTTTGTTGGTATGGTGGCGTACAGTCTAAAAATAACCATGCACTGCTGGCACTGTGCAATACTGGCAGGGACTGCACAGTCATTTAGTACTTGCTAAAACAATCAGGGGCATGTGTAGATGTGCACAGTGAGTATAACCAGATTAGCTTTATTCACTGTCTGCCAGGAGATCAGGCTGCTTGCAGAGGGGATAGATACAGGAATACACAAATCCAAAGTCTTCCTAAATTCTGCCTCTTTTATATATGTGTAGATATATTGTTAGTTCAATCATTACCTAACTCACATTTAGTAGCATAAGTACGTTCCCCAATCATGCACTTACCCAGGATATTTATCATGTGCCAAGCCTATTCTCCATGTTAGGGGATATCTACTACTTAAATTACCTTTGCTTCCTCAATCTTAGAACAACATAATTTTAACTTGTTTATTATATTTCTGTTATCCTGTCCAGGACTGAAAAACTATGTAGATGTATAGCTTATCAATATGTCAAGCCTCCCTAACTCTTCCCTGCCATATATCAAGCCTCCCTGGTTAGTCCCATCAATTGCCCCTTCTGTGTAGATGCAGCCCAACTCTAGTCAGTCGATCTCACATATCTTCTTTTCAGGAGGCTTTCCTGATTTAACTAGTGCTGTGCGAAGATTCAGGTGCTGATTCAATTCAGAGGAGATTCGGCTCGATTCAGTGGCTGAATCTCCAAATCCAAGTCAAATCAGGGGACCAATTATAAAGGTCCTAATTGATTTGAAGCTCTCCAAATTGATTTGGAGAGCTTTGGCAATTCGGGCATTCCCTGCTGACTGCAGCAGGGAGCTGGACGCAGACTCCAAGCTAGTAAGTAGGGGGCAGGGGTGTGGAGGCTGGAGGAGGGGACCATGGGGGGGAACCCCTGCCAGGCCCCATCCCCCACATGTTCCCCCCAGTTCCTGGCCCTTAAAAAA
>NW_005842340.1:600255-605483 GCF_000455745.1 Alligator sinensis | reverse complement strand
AAAAAAAAAAACCCCCCCCCCCCCCGTGGGTCCCCGGGGGGGGGGGGGGGGGGGAGGGGAGGTGCAATCCCTGCTGTCCCCCACTGCCCCATACTGCATGAGGAGCTCTGCCATGATCCCCCTGGCCTCCACCCGCTGTCTCAGCCCCACCATGGCTGTCCCACCCACCCCAGCTCCGGCCCTTTAAGAAAAAACAAAACAAAAAAACCCCAGGCTCACTGGTTTTTGCAGCGGCCTCAGGCCTTCAGGGGGCTTGTGGCAGAGCCCCCCATGCAGCGTGAGGCAGTGGGGGGCATCAGGGATCACCCCCTGTCAGGCAGCACCCAGTGAGTGCCGGCTTTTTTTTCCCAAAGTGCCAGGAGCTGGTGCCGGCGGGGCAGCCATTGAGAGCGGGTGGGGGATGGGGCCTGTGTGATTTGGAGACCTGGCTGATTCAGCAGCAGCCAAATCTCCAAATCAGATTTGGCTGAATTGATTCGGGACAGCGATTCAAATCACCGAATTGAATCACTGTCCCCCGAATTGGCCAAATCCGAAGCGAATACTAGCCGCTTTGCACAGGCGTAGATTTAACCCTTCTAAGCCTGTCCAACAAGGCAAATAGATCATGCACGCTATGGGATCAATAATATTTCTGCTATAGCTGGGAGCTGTCATTTGGAAATGATAGGGGAAGGATGTATTAGTCGAGCATAGGATGGCCCCATTTTGTTTCCTCAGCTTTTCTTTCCCTTTATTATGCCTGTTAAGATTATTTTGTTTGGAAGAGTCCCAGAAGGGAATCTGAAGATCTACAGGACCGTTACTCTTTCGGGGTAGGTTCAGTAACAACAGAAAGTAAGAAGTAGTATTAAAGAGTCTTTCAAGACAGCTATTTCAGAAACTGGGTACTCTGCTGAGGGGAGCAGGGTATGTGCCATTGACATCTCTGAATGCAATTTTCCATTGCTTTATGCCTCTGTGTTGTCATTTACACCTGTTCCAAGTTGGGTTTGTGATGCTGCCATTTTAATTCAACACTGTTGAATTAAAGTTCTGCCTTTCATTTTGCTCTGCTGTAAATGACTATATAAAATGCTAAGTAGTGGAAAATCAGGCCCATAAGAAAAGAAATGCACCGTGAGAACACAAGAATGCTGAGAGTCTGAAATAGAGATATGCTGGTCGTTTTCACCATCTGGGGCTCTGTAATCAAATGAATGAAAGCATCTTGAATCTGAAACTTCACTTCAGGAGAGAAGATGAAGGCTTTGAACTAAATAATATTCAGTGTGGGACAATTAGGAAACACAGCATAGTTTAATACCTTTTGGTAAAAGTGAACCGCTTTGTTTTTTTCACACAGAAGAACTGAAGGCAGGCAGACAGAAATATAATATTTACTGCTTGAGGGAAGTACTGTTCCAGCAAATGCTTGTAGAACTAAAATATTACAAGATAGCTGCATTTTCTGTATTGTGGCTAATTGCATGATTGAGAATTGACAGAAAGTTCCCACAGGCCAATTAGCACTATCTTTTCATGATTAAAGTGGGCAATCGCTTCTAGATCTAATTGCACCATTTTCATTTCTTATGTCACTACTTCACACTGACAGACAGTGATACATTTAGTAAGTTTTATGTGGCAAGGAAACTAGTATTTTATAGGGAATGTAAAAAAGCGTGAATGGAATGGGGATATATTTCTTAATTGGGCTGTATATCGTTATTTTATTAAATTAGAACAGGGGCCTAATTATGCCATCCCCTTACACCCAGAACCCCTCTTGAAATCAATAGGAACTCCTCATATGGACAGCCGGCAAGATTAGGCTTCAGCTTCAAAAGGTGTGGAGAATCCTTCTAACAGTTCTGACTAGAATGAGGAAGTTGGGTGACGTTAGTTTTTCAACACGAATCATAGCTATATAGGCTATATGTGCATTTTAAATTCATTTAGGAAGGCAAAAGGGAAACTGATTTTTTACACTGAAATACTTACATCGCTGGAATTGAATATCTTTGGGTGATGTAATTACACTTAAAAAATCCCAGTTTTCTTAATTTTCGGGTTTGAATTTCCTCCTAGAAAATGGGCATGAATACTCTGCCTTCACTACTGTTATATGTTACCTGGTTATTAACACATGATATTTATAAAGTCTTTATGTGGCATTAAAACTGACACTGGTATTAAGACATACCTATAGAGTACCTGTAAAATTCTTTAGTATATTGCTTATTCGATATGATCTAATCCTGAGCCAAATCCTGCTAATGTCTGTGGGTTTCTTTTCCTTTCTACTGGTTTTCAAGAAGGCTGTTTAGAATTGGGTAGGCTTATTGTAAATTTGATAGAGGCTTTTGTGATTTTCAACCATGCCTGTGTATGCACTCCATCAGGAACAACTAATAAAAAAAATATCCATTTTAAAATAGTTGTCCAGGAAGCTCCCAACTTTACAAACATGTATAAATGGACTTAGTGTACTCCTGTGAGTAGCCCAACTGATTTCAGTGGTACTAAACATAATAGTGATTTCAGGGGTACTACATATGACAGTATAGTCAGGTTTGTGAGAGTTTGCAGGGCCAGTGCTTGAAGTACTTATGAGTTATATTGAGAATGGAGAGAGTTTTCATATAACTGGTTGAGTCAGTTTTTTTAAGGAGGAAAAAGAAAAATCAATAGACATCTGATTTAGAATTTATTATTTTCAGATTTTCTTTTAAAGACATGAATTAAACCGACTTTTCACTCAATGCCTTTTCATTCTAGTCCTGCTCTTGAGTAAGGAATTTTGAAATGAGCTGTAGGGAAGTGTGTGTGGCTGGGGAAGGGATAGCTCATCTTGCAAGTATTTTATATTTCTGACTTCTATAATTTTATGAGAAAAAGGGAGTTGGCAATAAATGTCAGTGGAACTGGAGAGCTTAATTCCCTTCTTTCATGGATGGCCATCTAATGAACAGTTCTGTATAAAGTAATATTGCATTTAGACAGCATGCAACATGACTAATAAAAAAGTCAAATAATGCCTGATGTCAAAATGAGACTTGTTTTCCATTTATATTCTGAAATTTCCTTTAGTTGATTCCACACTTGGAAAGGTTAGACAGTGTTAATGCAAGATAATGTGCATAACATTGACATTCTGTCACTAAATGGCCACTTATTTCATGTTCTAAGTCCATAATCAGGAACCAGAACTTTAAAGCCATCTAGGTTTTTACTGTATCCTAAAGCTGACTAATAAACTTTTTAATTTTCAATAATTTAACCAACTGTCTTTATAAATGGAAAATGAAAACAAAGGGCCAAAAATGGGTAATGAAGAAGTGGAAAGCACCCCCCCCGCCTTGTTAATACTTACACATATGAGTTGTTTTATAGAAATCTCAGGGGCTGCACATGCGAGCATAGTTAAGATGGAGGGAGGCCTTAAACTGTATGAAATTCTATTTAGCAAACACTTGCTCTCATCTGGATTTCCAGATCTTGAACAATTGCCTAATGCCTCTTCCTTTTAATCTGAGTACAAAAAAGTTATTTCTTTATGATCTGCCAGAGAATTTGTTTGTATATAAGGAGACTGCTAAAGAAATATTTTGCTGCCTGCAAATGGTGCTTTGTGTTGCGATATCAGTAAATTCCAGCTTTGTGCATGCGTGCGTGCGTGACCCTTCTGCTGGGCACTTGGCAGTTACAAAGACCAGGTTCAATTTTGGGGTACTAAATATATTTTACCTTGACTGAAGCCCACACCTAGACCACCTGGGAAAAACTAAATGAATTACTAAGGTGTCCCACATAAACAAAAACCCTTCCTTGCAAGCAGTGTAAACACAAAAAACAGATTTATTACAGAAAACACCAAATGCAATTTTAAACACTACTAACTACAGAGGAAAGTCTATAGGTGACACCCTCCTGGGGAGGCTTCACCCAGGCAGTCTGGGACTTGAGGCTCCCGAATGGGTAGTTCCGGGGATCTGCACCGCTACACCTGCCCTTCAGCAATGGGCTGGAGAGGAGGGCCCATACCAAAGAGTCCTATGAGGTGTTCCTTGGGTTCACTGTGCTGAGCGCGAGTCCTTCTGTATTGCAAGGGGCTCCACTGCTCCTGGAGACATGATATGGCACCAACCTCCACTTGCTCATAGTGGCTTTGAGGGGTTAATGGCAGCTTTCATCAGCATACCGCACCCCCAAATTCCTAGTCCCGATCCCAGATCTGCTGAGCAGAAAGCTGCAAAAGAATTTGAAGGAAAGGTCAGGGCTATCTTGGCTTGGGCCTGAGCGATAATTAGTGCCCAACCACACCGCTTGGTTAGGACATAAACTACAAAAAGGGCAAAAGGAGGCTCAGGCCTATTTCACTGGGCCTGAACAGGGCAGCAAAAAGCTGGCCAGGCCTATACTGCACCAAAGCCTGGATAAACAACAAGAAGTGCCAGGTCTCAACCTGGCATAAGCCATGCCAGGCTTTACCCTGGCCTAAATCTGCCAGCCAAACATATGGCTGAGGTTCAGCCGCACAAGTAGGCTGAAACGCAATAGCTGTGAAACAGCAAAAAGGGGCCAGGTCTATGGCTGCAGCCTGGACGTCCAGCCTCAGTTACACCACTGTGCTGAGATGATATCATTCCTGAACGCAGGGGCCAGTAACTGCCAGGACCCATTCCCGGGCAGTTTGCTTCGAGGACTATTACCCCTATGGCATTAACCTACTGAAGAAAAAAAGGGGAAAGAAGGAGGAAATAGGAGTCTCAGACTCTGACACAGGCTTTCTCTTCCTATACCTGAGGCTTTCCTGTCCCATAGCTTTTGCTTGCCTCTCCAATGAAAAGGTGGGTAGTGTGGCCCCCTCCTGCCTGGGGCAGGTTTTCTGGCTCCCAGTTCAGCTGTGCAGCTCTTAGCTGCCACAGGAGTAAAAGCTAGAAACCTTCCTTGAGTTGTTTTTATATACCTGGTGTGACATCACCAAGCCTTGTCCAATTAGGGAGTGCCGTGCTCCAGCGTCTCCTTTACTCAGTCTGCCTGGAGGATCTCCTTTTTCCTCTGGCTAATGAGGCCAGAGGGTTTTACATATTTTGCCCAGATACAGGCCCCAGCTTGCCATGTGCTTAGCACATGGCAGAAATGCACGCACACACACACACACACACACACACACACTCTGTCTGTGGGTGCTATATATATTTGTAAATATTAGGTTAAATGCTTCTCTCTTTACTCAGTTACAT
>NW_005842340.1:583965-600224 GCF_000455745.1 Alligator sinensis | reverse complement strand
TGCTGACTACTGTAAAACTGAAGGATTTTTTTCAGTGAATAGTTCATTTGCTGAAATATGTTGTTTTGAATACCCGAAAACTATTTGCCCGTTTAACCTAGAATTCATCAAATAGTTTTGGTTGGGAAAAAAAAAATTCAAAGTGAGATTCATGAAAAGAGGAAAAAAAGAAGTTCTCCCTACACTTTCACCCAGTAGTTATGGAATTTGGGTTGGATGAAGAAAATCCCAGCTGAATTCCTTCCTCTGTCGGAAAGGTTTGCCAGCAAAATGACCATGTTTATTCACTACTACACTGACATTGAGTCATTTAAAACTTCCCTTTATAAAGGTTCCTATCAACTCCACTGACCCCCCAAAACTTTGAAGAATGGTTCAGACTTGCTAGCATTCAGACTTCGCTCACAGAGCTCTTGTGTTCTGGGTGAAGAAAATAAAGAAGCTATTTAAGAGAGCAAGGAAGGAATTATTGCCACCTACTGGTTATAGTGAGGCTCCTGCATATTAAGAAATACAGCTAAGAAATGGAGGCATGAATTTAAAACTAAAGGTTTTAGTCTGCGGCAAGTGATGTTATGCACAGTAGATAACGACAGTGTTGTGTTGTCCTGGCATGCTTTACTTTACCTCTGTGGAAGGTGGGAGTTGTTTACAGTACTCCATCTGTTTCTTTAGATATGCCCCCGCTCTTCTTAGTTGTTTAAAAGTTCCTCATTGTGAAGCTATTCCAGCATGTTGATATTCCATTATTTTGTTAGGTTTCCTCTTCTGTTATGTGTATAAAAAGAAATGAAACTGCCAAGCCATTAAGTTTTTGCTGCCCCAAGGGAAAGTTAGCGGGGAAGAATCTGCAGAGCTTACATGATTGTAGACTTAATTACCTTTAATGGTTCAGTAACTTGCCCATGATGGCTCTGACAAAGGAGGATGGGTTTTGAATATAGCTTAAAGGTGAATGGCAGAGCAACAGAAAAAAGTGGTGGTTTTCCCCTTTACCTTTTCTGTATGAGACGGGCTCAAAAAGAGTAACAGTATCTACACTTTTTTTTCCTTGCTTGTTTCTCACATTAGAAATATCAAATCCTGATCCTGTCTTTGCTTAGCAATCTTTGCAAAAGCTGTAGAAGACGTGAGTTTGCAATCAAAGTGACATCTCTCTCTTTCTCTCAGGACAGGAAAGACTGTTGATTAAGGTATAGGCAATCTAGGAGTACCACCACCTCTGTGCCATGAACATACTTATACTTTATGCTCATTGTCGCAGGGCACCTCAGTGCTCTGCTCCTAGAGAGTGGAAACTGCCAGAGCCCTGGCAGGACATAACGAGCACAGCTGGGGGTTGGCAGGGCAACTGGAGGCAGTGAATGACCCACACCTGACAGCGGTTAGCTGGCTGTAAGGGGCAAGGCCTGGCCCTTATAAAGCCCAGGGCTGAGGCTAGGCTAGCTGTTTTCTGCCAGCAGCTAGAGGGGCAGGAGCTCCTGGAGTTAGGATGTGAGGAGAAGCCTAACAGCAAGTACAGCTTGACCAGAGTTGAGCAATGTTGTTATAACCAGAGGGTGCATGTTTGAGTTATAGCCAGGAGGCTCAAGTTTGTGTTGTTATGTATTACACTGGTGGTTTGGGTGAGGCTATTGGGGGTTGGAGGAGGCCTCGTAGGGACCCACAGGGGTGTGGGGCCCTAGCACCAGTGAGGGCGCAGTATTCTCAGGGGGAACCCCCAGCGCTGTGGGAACCCTGGCGCAGTGTACTCATGAAGGGACCCACAGTGGCGTGGGGACCCCGGCGCCAGTGAGGGTGCAGTATTATTAGGGAACCCAGCGTGGGCACAGCAAGCCCCAGCGAGGGGGCAGTATTATTAGGAAGCCCAGCATGGGCACAGCAAGCTCCAGAGAAAGGGAACTACTGAGCAGCCCAGCGCGGGCGCGGTGAGCCTCTGAAGAAGGGCAGAAGTCCCCAGAGTGGGCGCAGAGAGCCCCAGACGGGGCGGTATTTTAGAAGCCCGAGTGTGGGCGCAGAGAGAGCCCCAGAAAGGGGGCGTTATCGAGAAGCCCCAGCGCGGGCGTAGCAGGCCCCAGGCGGGGGCGACATTACAGGGAGGCCCTGAGTGGGCAGCACAACACAGGAGGCCCCGGAGAGCAGGCGAGTGTACACAGGAGGCCCCAGAGAGTGGGCGAGTGCATAGAAGAGGCCCGAGAGACGGGCAGTGTACGTATAGAAAGACAGACCAACGTCTATCTCATCTGCGAGGCTTGGGGCGTGGTATCAGGGGTGGTTGGAGCCACGCGTAGCCCATAAGGCTAGGGTGCCTGGGGAGCACCCATCTTACAGGGAGACCCACGAGGGGTCCAGGAGTCTACGTGTCTGAGAGGGCGTAAGGCAGCCTCCCAACCAATTCAGACCATCAAAGACGTGGCGGGTGAGAATAGAGGGTGCCCTTGGGTTAACTTGGCACAGAGAGGGGGCCTTAAGGAGATCACAGCCCTCCTGTAGGACCCCGCCGTGACACTCATCTAACCCCAGAAATGAGGCAATAAACAAGTACAGGTATCGGCACTAGTCTTGGGGCCCTGTCTACATGGTCAACTTACCCCACCCCTCAAACACTCCAGATAGGCTGCTTACTAACTGGCAGTGACTAATGGGCACTGAGCACTGCTCAGTTCATGCCCATTAGCCTGCCCCAATGCTGAATAGCCCATCTACAGTGCTACCTGGTTTAGGAGGTAGCCTATCCAGAACAGCAGAGCATACTTGAAAGTGTTAGTCAGCCACATAAGTTTTCCACTTAGACCTGGCCTTAGGTTCTCTATCTTGAACATGCTAATTCATGTGTGGTAAGGTAGCTTTAATGCTTTGCCTCTAACATTTGGCTGCAATCTCAAGGAGAAGTGCTGCTCATTTATATTACTGTGTGATATCACTGGTCATGTCACCTGGATTTTGCCAAGCCCTGCCTGACAGGAGGCAGAAGACAGAGTTGGGTATGGTGTAGACCTGCAGTGTCTTAAGGAGCTTCAAAAGGGCTTATATCTCTAGGAAAATATATTATCTCTTCTGCAGGGACTGCTCTGGCTTCCAGTTAGTATTGTGGTGGAATTAAACATATTTAATAAATTACAGTGGCAGAAAATTGGCAGTGGCCTCTTCCACTTGCTTTGTTTGTTGCAAGTTAAGGCACTCTTGTTGTTTTTGGGCATTGTGTGAGCTGTGCAAGAGGGTTGTTCATGAAATTTTAAGACAAAATTAGAAAAACACCTGCATAAGATAATTTAGAGGAGGCCCCTTCTAGTTTGGCATTTCTATGATTCTATTAAATATATAAATTAGGTTCTTAACTGTGAAATAAAGTAGGAGTCTTATGTGCATAAAACCTTACAAAACACTTTTCACAGATAAGCCTATGAACTTCACTTCATCAGCCTCCTGGATACAAATTATCATGGACTAAGTTTAGGCATTGGATTTATGACACATTATAACCTGCCTGATATCTGACTCCCCAGGCATCCCTCTACTATTTACCTGCTACATTCCTTCCTCCCCTCCGGTCTCTTACACACTGACTCCTCAATTTACATCTTCACTGACTGGCTGTCTTGGATGCATACCAGCCTCTGGCTTCTTTACTGTTCATTCCATCCAGGAAGAGCACACACCAACTGCAGAAGCTTTCTCAGCCTGACAAAGGGTTTTAAAACCCAAACGCTTGCTAAGAAAAAAATTTCCAACTATTTAGTTGGTCTAATGTAAGAGATAAGATTTACCCAAATAACCTTGTCTGCCTGTGTCCTTAGACCAACACGGCTACAACCTATACCTCTGTGGATAAAACCTGTCACTTTTCTACCTCCAGACTGCTCAGGGGAAAGTGGATGCATTTGTGGGTTCTGCTAGACCTGGTTTACCCTTGTTGGGTGTGGATGTCCTCCTGACAAGGCTTCTGGTGGGACTCTGAGATCTAGATTATGCAGTTGCCCTTCCTGTTGTGCTGTCATTTTACTGCTAATGTTCCTTTTGTTCTCTTTCAAGTAATGTACCATAAAGGATTGTGATTGTTAGGGACATGTTATCCAGAACTTGTATGGACTGATGGAAACAAATACACCCTGTGCTCCAATCATGGGTATTGCAGGTGGGAGCAGGGGACCCTGTGGGTGGTGACAGTAACTAGGGCCTTTGTACTAACAAAAAGGATTTGCAGCCTGACTTTGTTGTTTGAAGTCATACTTGCATGTATGAAGGATTTGAAATCTGACTTTGTTGTTTCTATGTGGATGTAATTGGTTAGTTTTGCTGCTTGGAAGGGTAAGGTAAAAAATCCATGGAGAATTCGAAATACCTGGAAGTGGATTTCCTGCTAGATAATAGGCCTTGGATGGTGTGTGATATGTTTCAGCTTCCTAGAACAGGAGGTGGTGTTCCAGACCACTTGCATGTAGAGTGTAGGGATGCAGGAAAGTCACAGGTTTGGGAATTGCAGATCTCTCAGTGAGAAATGATGAAGATATGAAGGAGGACTGCAGCAGAAGCAAGAACAATTACAGATGTGGCATGACATGATGATAAGATGATTTAACAGTTGAGCGAGTGGCGAAAGAGGCAAAAGATTTTAAAGTTTATGTTCTTAGAAGTAACCCATGCTTATAGCATGCTGAGGTAAGCAGAGGAATTAAAAAAACAAACTGAAGGTATTTCTTTACTTTTTCAGTTACTTTATAAAGTGAAGTGTTCCCTTAATGGTAAAACAAAGGTGTAATCCTGCCCTCATCAAAGTATGTTAATGCAGTAACAACAGGCTCTCCCATACACAATATCTTTTTTTCTTGGAAGTGGCTGCTATTAATCTAACAGAACTATCTATTTCTTTAATGATTGAGTGGAAAATGGAAACATCAGAAATAACTGCAGCTTGCATAAGTTCTTTGGGAGGGGTGCACTTTCTTTATTCTCCTTGCTGTCTGCAAAGAATGAGCGCAAAATATTCCTTTTTTGTTATGTTGCTATTGGTTGTTATGTTTCTATTGGTCTGCAGTAATCAGCTTTCCCTGTTCTTGTAGAAATAGGTATCAGATGACCTACTAAACAGGAGTCCGAACTACAAGGTTCACCACTCTGTCTTCTACCAATAGAAGATGCAAGCAAAATCATTTAATGTACCAAGATATGACATTTATTACTGGAAAAATTGAATAGAAAACCATTGCTATGCATCCATTGTTGGAATGTTTTTGTATTCAAGGCTAGTATGATAGAACTTGATATAAAAGGCTTTTAATCGCATATAAATGACATTGAGATATGCTATATACACATATAATACACTAAGAGAAGATTTGCACTTTTCAATCTGCCTGTTTCGGTACTGTACAAGTCATTATAATCAGAAATACCTAAACGAATATGCGTAGTCTACCTGGTAACATTCCATTACTTAATATGAAAAATTACAGCCCTCATTATTATAACTGAAAACTCTTCAGCATCAGAAGTCTGGGATTTATGTTGGCTTTTACAGCATAGAAGTAGATTTATAGAAGTGAGTTTTTTTTGCGTCATTTAAAATACAAGTTGAATGAAATTCAGTGTGTAGTTCTACAAGTCCGGAGTGTGTCTTATTTTGGGATGGTATGCACTATGCAGATTTAAATAGGAAAATAATATGTATGTTTAAACTCACGTTAAAAGTCTGGCTAAAGTCATCAAAAGAAAGAAAACTCAGCATTAACTCTCACTGTCCTTAACTCACACTGTTATGAACTCTGTTCTTTTAAGGAAATGAGGCATATTTGGAGCTTGACTCTAGCATGTGTTACAAAAAGCAAGGTAGCTCTCATAAAAACTCATGTGCAATGTCCACTCCACTTAGTGCATTTTCCCTTCTGAATGGTTGGATACAAGCTGGGATTAGGTTATGAATTGCTGTTCTCTCTGATCCTTTAGCTGGAAAGAGAGATGGTGTTAGCCCATGAACTAAAAGGTTGACATGTGTTCCTGGGTCTTAAATGGCAATTTGTTTGCTCAGGCTTAAGACTATCTCTGCCATTGTAGCATATCTGTGTGTGCTGATCTGGCTGTAGATAGTGTTTCCAGATCCAGGCTTCTGGCATGTAGAATCAGTACTTTACACATATTTAGCCCCATATATAAGGTTCTGCTTAAGCATTTTGTGCATGCCATGCATCTCATTCAGCTTGTCCAATCCCAGATCAATTTACTTGAGAGCTCTCCACTGGACATAGCAGATGCTAGAATAGTATGGTGTGGGAAATAAATTATCTTGGTCTGAAACTGCAGGTTCCAAATGTCTTAGACAATATACGAATGTGTAGAAACTATTTGTTCCATTTATCATATCCTGTTCCTGGTTTATTGAAGCAATGTGGATTTTGAACTTCTGGAGTTTACATATATTGGGTCAAGGATTTTAGCTTTTGAGCCTTTGTAAAAGAAATATTTTAATAACTTTTATTGGATTTTCCTTTTGTTTCTTACTGAACAAAGGTCATTCATATCTACTGTTTCACAAACCAAAAGCCATTACAGGCAAAGGGATATAATTACCTCTATCCATTCATGAATGGTGGATCCAAGGTTTCTCTGGCAGGGTTACTTTTCTACATGATGTAGACATTGCATTTGGTACCTCCGACTTAAGAGATGTGCAAAATCACACGTAGGCAAATAGATTTTTACTAGATGCATCTCAGGACCTCATGAGTATTATCTGTTCCTAGAACATTTGAAAAATATTAAGTTCATATCCAATTTTGCTTGCATCATTAATTAGCTCTCCAATTTGATCATATTGTGATAGTGCACCCAGGGTAACCTGCCACACACCAGAGGGTGCATGGCATAGGCATAGGCATTCCCCAGGTGTGCTGCTGCTTCTTGTCCCTGGTTAACCAAATATTTGCGTTCATCTGGACATGGCCTTTCGGTTTATCTTAAGAATCATGTTTGTGCACCTAACAGTGCTACCATTATGTGGCATTCTGTGACACCCTTAACAGGAACTCAAGACACTCCAGAGTGCCGCATCACCCTAGTTGAGAATCACTGATCTATATATGAGCAAGTGATCTGTATCTATATCTATATGTATGTATGCATAAAAAGACTCAGGCTTAATCATGGAAGGTAGGCCTGTTGAAAGCTTCTGGGTAAATGTCAGAGGGGAAAAGGGTGTCTCAGTGGGTGTCTGTTTTATGCTACCAAACCAGGGGAAGTTTGGAAGAGGCCTTCTATAAACAAGTGATGGAAATTTCCAAATTGCAGAACCTCAGTCTCATAGGGGGCTTTAATTATTGGGAAACCTGCTGAGAGGGGAACATAGCAGTACACAGGCAGTCCAACAAATTCTTGGAGTGTGTTATGCTGGTTTAACTTTTTGATCCAGATGTTGGACAGGCCAACTCAAAGGGAAACACTTCTTGACTTGCTGCTCACAAACAAGGAGGAACTGATTAATAATGTGCAGATAGAAGGTAACTTGGGTGAGAGTAACCAGGAAGCTCTAACATAGAGTTCAAGATTCTAAGGGGAAGAAGAGCAGAAAGAAGACACTGAATTTCAGAAAGTCAGCCTTCAGTAAACTCAGGGACCTGGTAGGTAGGATCCCCTGATAGGCAAGTCTGGGGGAAAAAGGAGTCCAGGAGACCTGGCTGAACTTTAAGGAGGCTGTATTAAGGAAGCAGAAGCAAGATATCCTGATGCAACAGAAGAATGGGAAATGCAACAGGAGACCAGCCTGAAACTCAGAAAGGAATCCTACAAAAAGTTGAAACTCAATTGTTTTATAAGGAAGAGTATAAGCATATTGCATGGGGAGAAAATTAGGAAAGCCAAGGCACAATTTGAGATATAACTGTAAAGGGACATGAAAAGCAATTAAAAATGATTCTTCAAGTATGTCAAAAGTAAGAGGAAGACCCAAGAAAGTGCAAGTCCTTTACTTAATGTAGATGGTTCAGAGAAGCCTGAAATATTGAATGCCTTTTTTACTTCAGTCTTCACAAATAGGGTCCGCTACCAGATGAGGAGCTCAGTTAGCAGCAAAGATAGGAAAGGAGACAAATAACCTAGAGTAGTGAAAGAGCAGGTTAGTGATTATTTGGAGATGCTAGATGCTTTCAAATTGGCAGGGCTGGTGGGATACACCCTAAGATACTGAAGGAATTGGCTGAGGTAATTTCAGAGCCATTGGCTATCCTCTTTGAGAACTCATGGAGGTTGGGTGAGGTTCTGGATGATTGGAAAAGGGCAAATATAGTGCCCATCTATATCTAATATAGTGCCCATCTAATACAGTGCCTATCTCTAAGAAAGAGAAGAAGGAAGATCCAGAGAATTACAGACTGATCAGCCTGACCTTGATACCTGGAAAGAAGGTCTTCAAGGAATCTATTGTGGGACACCTAGAGAAGAATAATGTGATCAGAAACAACAGCATGAATTTATTAAGAGACTGTCATGCAGACTAGCCTGATTTCCTTCTGTGATAAAGATGGCAGGCACTTTGGATGGAGAAATAGCAGTGGATGTGATATACCTTGACTTTAGCAAGGGTTTTGACATTGCCTCCCACAACATTCCCATTAACAATGTAAGGGAATATAGACTAGGCAAAAGTACTGTAAGGTGGATACCTAACTGGTTGGATCACTGTGCTGCCTCAACGTCTAGTTGGGAGGAGGTATTAAGGTAAGGTTCCTCAGGGGTCTGTTCCATGTCTGGTATTATTTAACATCTCCATAATGATTTGGATGATGGGGTTGAGTGCATACTTCGCAAATTTGCAGATGACACCAATTTAGGGGGAGGAGTAGACACTCTGGAGATAAGGGCTAGGATCCAGAATAAGCTGGGCAAAGTGGAAAAATGGTCCACAATCAGCCACATGAAATTAATCAAGGACAAGTGCAAAGTCTGGCACTTGAGAGAGGAGAATTTCATGTTCAAATACAGACTGGGAATGATGGGCTTGGCTGCAGTACTGTGGAGAAGTGCCTTTTGGTCCACTGTAACCCCCAGGTCTATGAGACAATGTGCTCTTTAAAAAAATTACTATGGCACACCGAGTTGTATTAACAGGAGTGTCATTTGCAAATCTAGGAAAGTGGTTTTTCCACTGAGAGGTGATGAGTCTTCACCTCGAGTAATGTGTCCTGTTTTGGGTCCTGCACTTCAAGAAGGATGGATGAATTCGAAAAAGTCTGGTTCAGAGCAACAAAAATGATTAGGGAACTGGGGCACATGATTTATGACAAAGTTGAAAGAACAAATTTTTTTAGTCTGGAGAAGAGAAGCCTTGTAGGGATTTGATAACAGTCTTCAAATAGCTAAAGGGAAATTACAGAGGGGGTAGAGATGGGCTTTTCTTTGTGTTGGTAAATTTTCAAGAACAAGTTGGGCCAGTACTTGCTTGGGATGGTTTAATCGGGGATGATCCTATCTTGAGAAGTGGGCTGGAATGGATGACCTTGTGAGCTCCCTGCTAGTCCTACTTTCCTATGATTCTATGTATATGATTTATATATTACTTTATACAACACACACACACATATTCCACATGAACCTTTTCTCCCAAAATTCGCCCCTTCCTTAATGGGGGTGTATGTGTTAAGTAGGAAAGCTTATTTTCTGTCTGGAAACAATACCCCACTTTCATTCCTGCTCCAGGTTTGATTCCTGCTTACAGCAAAAGTGACAGGAATCTATTCAGGGCGCTGATGTAGTCAAATGACTTAATGGCTCGTTGTTCTTCTCTGCATAAGTGTTACTGATCATCTTTACTTTTTAATATTTTTCATATTTCACTCATCAATTTAATGTTTTTTCTGGAAATATTGCATTTTTTTTAGCTATCTTTGTTTCTCTTTTCCTATCTCTCAACCTTGCAGAATATTTTTAGCTCTTTTCAAGATTGTAGATCTGTGCATGAGAAGCCAACATTTAGCAGCATTTAGGGTTTCAGCTTTTGATTAAGCCAGGAAGGGAGAGTGATTGACTTGAAGACTAAGCTTTGTCCCTGCTCTATGCAGCCATATCTCTGAGAATTTTTTCTTCATTCTGCCTTCCCCAAAACAAGGTGTATATTTTAATTGTAAGCATGTAGTATGGGAGAAAATATGGTATTTGTATATTCTAATATAATAAAAGCCATAGCACTTCTGGCTGTGTGTCTGTCTGTCCGTAATGCTCTGGGCCAACTGCACGTGTGCTACTTGGAGCCTTACTGACAGATAGACACACAGGCAGAGGCAGTGGGGGCCAAGGTGTCCTCCGCTGTGTGGTGGGAGGGGAGGTGAGGGGGGTGTGACTTGTGGCCCTGTGGGGGGGGGTGGTGCATGGCCTTGTGGGGGCATGGCACGTGGCATGTTGCCCGGGGGGTGGTGGCCACAGGGCACTGTGCAAGGAGTGGGCACGGGGTGCGTGGGCAGAGCCCGCCAGCTGCAGCACATGTCTGTGGATGGCGTGTGCCCCCCCCCCGTGGCACTCTACACTGCACCCTGCAGCAGTGCACCATGCCCCGCCCCCTGCATGTGGAGGAGTAGGGACGGGGGGTGGAATGGGGCTGGACCCAGAGCAGCAGCAGTGGGAGGTCAGGGCAGTACCTGGAGTGGCAGGGTCGGGGGAACAGGGCAGGACCTGCAGTCAGTGTTGTGCCCACACACACAAAATAAAACACACACACACACACACACACACACACACACACACACACACACACACACATATTAATTATATAATATCTAAATTGCACACATGATTAAGTCTTAGTCCTTATATCAGACACAATACAATGAAAAAAATAGCCATTGACAAAGATGACTTCCCTTTTTTTTAACTGAAGGTAAAGTTATATCCACTAAACTATGTACTTCTGCTGTTTGCAAATAAAGAAACTCTGTATGGAGCAATATTAATATACATGTATGTAAAGACTCACATTATTCACTCCATTATGGTGTAGGCAGATTTTTGTGGCTTCACCCAGCAGGAAGAAGTGGGCGCTTATGCTTTTCCATAGCACCTTGAACCTCCTACCTGAAAGATTTTGGTTGCTCTTTGGCAAATCTTATCATTAGTTGAGCTGAATTGGATAAAACTATAGATTTTGAAATGTTTTCAGAATCTGAACCATATCTGAATAGATGGGTTCTGTTACGGACCTGCCATTAATCCATCTATATCTAAGTGGACTATTGCCCTGCAAGAATATATATCATCCCCCTGCAGCAATTATTTATATGGAAAAATAAAGAACATTTGTGTACTTTCAGCATATTTTTATGCAAGTTACAAGAGTCAGAACCATGAGACCTCTTAAGTGTTCATGGGCCATCAGAAAAGGCTGTGTAAATTGCCAGTGGCCTGTAAAGACCAAGCTGGGAAGTATGGGCTGACAGGTTTCCTTGATGCTGTAGTGATAGGTGCTTTGTAATTGTGTGTAATAACAATAATTATATCGATCTTTGTGGGTTATCCTGGTTAAGTGGATTTCTTGATTAAAACCTTCTTAGATACTGTAGCGTACTGTATATTAGATCATTAGTAAATTACACGCTGACCTATGGCCCCTTGCAGAATTGCATACTCAGGATTGTTAAAAGAAAATTACTGAGAAAAGAAAAGTATGCCTCCTCATCAACAGTGCACTGCTCCCTCTAGTTGCTTGTATTTTGAAGGCTTTCTCATTCTGTCATTCTGAGGCTCTAGCCTCATCCCTTCTTCCCCCTACCAACTTTTCACTGTATTGAAAAAAAGGGGTCAGTATTCCTTCCCATTCATTTATGAGCAACAGAATAGAACTTTAAGTGCAGGAGCAAGTTTTGCCTGTGTCAAATAACATGTGTGAATATATGAAGGAACATATTTTCTCCATTCAACATAGGAATTTAATCAAATGAATGTCTCCAAATCAACACAAAGCTCTTTCCCCCCCCCCCTCCCCCTACCACTTCCCCCATGTGCACTAAGATAGCTTTGAAGAACAGCAGAACATCAAATTTTGGACGTTTTCACTGTTAGCATTGTTTTTAATTACTCCAGCAAAGTCATAGACTAACTAATTCCACAGCCTACCCTAATTATTTCTATAGTTTGCTCCTAGTTGGTACACTCTGCCAAACCAAATTCTTGTCTATGATAAGTTAAAATAAATGAAAGTTGTTCTTATTCCAGATGCATATAAGGACAAAATGAACACTATTATTTTGCCTGCTTTGGCATGCAGAAATATATTACAAGATGCTAAAAGACTTTTCTTTCTCTTTCTTATATGTATATGTATTTTTAAAAAGCAAATATGAGACAATGTTAGATGTTGGAGTCAAGCAGCAATCTCCTGCCTTAGAATCATAGAAAATTAGGGTTGGAAGGGCCTCAGGAGGTCATCTGGTCCAACCCCCTACTCAAAACAGGACTATCTCCAGCTAGATCATCCCAGCCAAAGCTTTGCCTAGCCGGGTCTTAAAAACCTCCAAGGATGTCCACCACCTCTCTGGGTAACCTGTTCCAGTGTTTTACTTCCCTCCTATTATTTTCGTAATATCTAACCTAAACTTCCCTTGCTGCAACTTGAAACCATTGTTCCTTGTTCTGTCATTTGCTACCACTGAGAACAGTTTCGCTCCATCCTCTTTCGAACCCCTCTTCAAGTAGTTGAAAGCTGCTATTAAATTCCCACTGTCTTCTCTTCTCTTCTCTAGACTAAATAACCCAGTTCTCTCAGTCTTTCCTTGTAAGTCATATCCCTGTGGCCCCTCAGCATTTTTGTCACCCTCCACTGGGCTTGCTCCAGTTTGTCTACATCCTTTCTTTAGTGGGGGACCCAAAACTGAACACAGTACAAGATGTGGCCTCAGCAGTGCCGAAGTAGAGGGGAATAATCACTTCCCTTGCCCTGCTGGCAACACACCTACCAATGTAGCTCAGTATGCTTTTGGCCTTCTTTGCAACAAAGGCACAGTGTTGGCTCATATTCAGTTTATTGTCCACTGTAATCCCCTGGTCCTTTTCTGCAGAGCTGCTGCCCCCTAGCCAGCCCCCAGACTGTACCAGTGCATGGGAGTGTTTCATCCTAAGTGCAGGATTTCACACTTGTTCTTGTTGAACCTCATGAGATTTCTTTTGGCACAATCCTCCAATTTTTCTAGCTCACTTTGAATCCTATCCCTACCCTCCAAAGTATCTACTACTCCCCCCAGCTTGGTGTCATCTGCAAACCTGCTGAGATTGCACTCTGTCGTCTTCCAGGTCACTGATGAAGACATTGAACAAAACCAGCCCCAGGACCGATCCTTGGGACACTCTACTTGATACCAGTTTCAAACTAGACATTAAGCCATTGGTTACTATTCTCAACCTGATGCTCCAGCCAGTTTTCTATCCACCTTACAGTCCAGGCATTCAACTGATACTTCCTTAGCATGCCTGTGAGAATGTTGTGGGAGACCATATCAAAAGTCTTGCTAAAATCAAGATATACCACACCCACTGGTCTCCCCACATCCACAGAGCCAGTCATCTCATTATAGAAGGCAATCAGTTTGAACAGGCATGACTTGACCTTGGTGAATCCATGCTGACTGTTCCTAATCACTTTCTTCTCCTCCTCCAAGTACTTAGAAATGGATTCTTAAGGATCTGCTCCATGATTTTTCCAGGGACTGAGGTGAGGCTGTCTTGTCTGTAGTTCCCTGGATCTTCCTTTTTCCCTTTCTTAGATGTGGGCACTGTGTTTGCCCTTTTCCAATCATCTGAGACCTCTCCTGATTGCTGTGAGTTTTCAAAGATGATGGCCAATGGCTCTGCAATCTCATCAGCCAACTCCCTCAGTACTCTTGGGTGCACCCCATCCAGCCCTATTGACTTGTATATGTCCAACTTTTCCAAATAGTCCCTAACCTGTTCTTTCACTGCTGTTGTATGCTCACCTCCTCCCCAAACTCTGCTTCCAGGTGTCATAGTCTGGGAGCTGACCTTGCCTGTGAAGACTGATGTGAAGAAGGCATTGAGCACTTCTTCCTCTGTCATAAGGTTGCTTCCCCCATTCAGTAAGGGACCCACACTTTACCTGATTCTCCTCTTGCTACCGATATACTTGTAGAAACCCTTCTTGTTACCTTTCACGTTCATTGCTAGCTGCAATTCCAATTGCGCTTTCGCCTTCCTGATTTCATCCCTGCATGCCCAAGCAATATTCTTATACTGCTCCCTATTTATTTGTCCAAGTTTTTACTTATAAGCTTCCTGTTTTGTGACTTAGTTTACTGAAGAGTTCCCTGCTAAGCCAAGCCGGTCTTCTGCCATACTTGGCAGTCTTCCTGCACATCAGGATGGTTTGTTCCTTCACTCAATAAAGCTTCTTTCAAGTACAACCAGCTCTCCTGGACTCCTCTCCTTCCTCAGACTGGCTTCCCAGGGGATTCTGCCCATGGATCCCCTGGGAAGCCAGTCTGAGGGACAGGAGTCCAGGAGAGCTGGCTGTTCTTGCCTTGACAAGGATGATTCCTGAATTCTTCCCAGACATGAAAGGTAATAATAACCCTCCTCCCACTTGATGTGCCTTGATTTCCCTGTAATAAACTTTTCTCTGCTAATTGTTTGCCTGCTAACCCTGGAAATTTGTCTTCCCACTCTGCCAACTGTTTGTTTTTTTTTTTTACTATACTGTGCTTGCTTTTACTCCTCAGACCTGAAGAAGAATGTCCAATTTTATTCCAGTTATACCATTTGTCCAATGAAAGATATTACCTTAATAAATCCTTGTCCCTTACAAAGGTTTAGATAGCACTTTCTGGCACAATGAAAGGAAGGAAAAGAAAACAGAGCTCTATATGACCTAGATTTTCCCTTCTGGAGAAGGACTTTAATTTGACCTTCTTGAGTGTTTTTTACAGTGATTAAAATATCCAAGATTAACATTCTCAGGATAAATTGCTACATAATGGGTGAATCTACATGAAATGTTGACTGCAGAGTTGTGTAATCAGATATGCAGTAAACATCTCGGCATCTACACATGCAGCCCTATTAGACTGCAGGAAATGAATAAACTCCATAGCAGGTTAGTACTTGTAAATACAAATACCACCACCCTGCTATGGAGTTTTTTCATGCGCAGCAGCACACATGTACACGCTGACTCACTGGTTCTTCAGTGTGGGGGTTGTCTGCTGGCTAGCTCTGCACTGGAGTACCCTTGTGCCCAAGCCAAACCCTTCACTGCATGTTGAGCTGGTTTGGAGCAGCCCCAGGCTGGCAGGCTGTGCCCTCAAACTGTCTGCCAGCAGGGTAACTTGCTGCATGCCAAGACATGCATGGGACAGGCGTTCCCCGGGGACAAGTAGCTGTGGTGCAAGGTGCACTGCTGCTACTTGACCCTGGGAAACAAAACGTGTGCTAATCTGGATACAACCAATGAGGTCATTGGAGCACTTCCGCTCTGTTCCCATGATCTCAGAACTGAGTTCAGAGTTGATACCTACATGGTAGCATTGATATTAAGGTCTTGAATCTACAAAGCAGGGTTGTAGGAAGGCCATCCTAGTATTAAGCAGCCACTAGGTCTCACAAGAATGTTACATTGCTTGTTTTATAAACGGAGTGACCATATGTCCCAGTTGTCTCAGTTTTTCTTATGATCAGTCTATCTGTGAAGTGAAGTGAACTGAAGGGGCAGCTGTGAACCATCAGTAGCATCAAAATCAAACGTATCTTGAGGTACTGACATGCTGCCAGTGAGGGATACTGAAGCACAGCATATCCACTGTTGCCAGTGCTTGTGGCTTTATTGCAAACCTCACACAATGTGGTACTTTCCTTAAAGCCTCATTTCCTGGGGTCATGTGATTCTGTGAGAACTGTATAACAAATAACTTCAACAGTTGAGGAGAGAAGATGGACCTGACTTTTAAGCCCTAAAGACTCAATGGTCAGAAGGCAATCAAAGGAATTCCCACAAGCACACACACTCACAGATGCGTACACATGCATGCACGTGCGCGCGCACACGCATTATGTCAATTTGTAAAAGTTAATATTCTTCTGTTTTGGGCATCTTATTTTTGAATGTTTAAGTTTCTGCATTTCTGTGTCTATTATAGATATTCCTGACTATCCTTGCTCTCAGTATCTCCCAAATTCAGACTTTAAACTGACTCAAGTAGTATCCACCTATGGCTGGCAGTAAGAGTATCCGAAACTCTTAAACATGGCTACCTCTTCCATTATCATAGCACTTCTGCCAC
>NW_005842340.1:563240-583955 GCF_000455745.1 Alligator sinensis | reverse complement strand
GTCCTAATGCCAGTAGCATAATGGTGGGTAGGTAAACAGCACAATCTCCAGGTGCCTCCTAAAGAGGGGGTACCAGAATGGGGGTGAGCGAACATGTCATATTTCCTTCTCCCCTCTCCTCCCTCACAGTCTGCACCTTCTGTGCTCCAATTCTGGCAGTGGAAAGGGCAGAGAAACAGCAGCATGCAGTGGAGGAGTGACTGGAAGTTTGCTACTGCAAGGGAAAGATATCATTCTATTTTGCTCCCCAAGATTGGATATGGGCGTGGAGGTTTGTCTGCTCAACATACATGCTGGTGGAAAAAGGAGTGACAGCTCCCTCTCCCCTGCAGCAGCAAACCTCCAGCCACTCCTTCACCACCTTCCTCTACTGATTCTCTGTCGTCTCTGCTGCCAGAGCCAGGACAAGGAAGGTACAGAGTACAGTGAGGTGCAATACTGGCCAGTTATGCATCTGCCTGATACTATACAACAGTGTAACAATCAGGTGAATCGATGAACAATGATAGGAAGAGGAGAATCAAAGCAATTCTATCTTTTCCATTAACATTTTGCTGACGTTATATCTTTCCTCTGTGTCGAGCATTAAGTAGAGGGAGCAGTTCTTTATTAATGTGTGTGTTATCAAACTGTAAAGTACAGGCTAAAAATTTTGCCCCATACAAGGTATGATATCATAGTTTATGATATCATAGTTCAGTGTGCTCTTTCCAGAAGGCCAAGAAATGTATGAATTATAGTAAGATGTGAGAGATTTTCAGTAGAGGTTCTTCAGTGGGTTAATTGTTATTTAATTGTAAAGGCATACAAAAATTAAAGGAAAGTTTTCCAAGCCAAAGCATTAGATTATTGTTCTCTATCCATAAAGGCCCAATTGTACATAGTTGCTGTGCAAGAGTCAGATCCTACTGAAGTCAGTGGCAAAACTCTTTGACTTCAGTAGTGCAGGAATAGGCCCAAGGACTTCAAGGTGGTAAAAGCATCAGTTGGGCAGACTGCAGTTCTTTAGATACAAGACCTTCTCCAACTGAAGTGCAAGATAGTGCAAGGGCATGGGTAGGGGCAAGCAGTGCAAGATAGTGCAAGGGCATGGGTAGGGGCAAGCACGTTCCTAACTCCCCTTGGAGCAGTGTCAAGGCAGTATCAAAATAGTATGCAGGATCCTGAAGGTACAATGCATGAACATGGGCCTGCAATGCAATGCTGCGGCTAGTAAAGCGACCAAAACGCTGGCTTGCATCCATAGATGCTTCTCAAGCAAATCCCGGGACGTCATTTTCCCCTTGTACTCAGCCTTGGTGAGGCTGCAGCTGGAGTACTGCATCCAGTTTTGGGCTCCCAATTCAAAAAGGATGTGGAGAAGCTTGAGAGAGTCCAGAGAAGAGCCACGCACATGATCAGAGGTCAGGAAAACAGACCTTATGATGACAGGCTGAGAGCCATGGGGCTCTTTAGCCTGGAAAAGCGCAGGCTCAGGGCTGATCTGATGGCCACCTATAAGTTTATCAGGGGTGACCATCAGTATCTGGAGGAACGTTTGTTCACGAGAGCGCCCCAAGGGATGACGAGGTCAAACGGTTATAAACTACTGCAAGACCATTTCAGGCTGGACATAAGGAAGAATTTCTTTACTGTCCAAGCCCCCAAGGTCTGGAACAGCCTGCCACCAGAGGTGGTTCAAGCACCTACATTGAACACCTTGAAGAGTAAATTGAATGCTTATCTTGCTGGGATTCTATGACCCCAGCTGACTTCCTGCCCTTTGGGCGGGGGCTGGACTCGACGATCTTCTGAGGTCCCTTCCAGCCCTAATGTCTATGAAATATTTGCCCCGGTATTCCTCCATTGAGGTGTGTCAATGTGTTACATTAGACCTACATCCCAACATATCTGTAGATTGCTAATCGCTGTAATATCTGATGTTCTTGGGGGAGGCTATTGAATGTTCAGGATTGTCCAGGTCAAATAAGACCTGCATAAGAGGGAGAGATGACTTGAGAAACACACAATATATAAAACAGGCACCAAGTCAGAAGTTACAGATTTCCCAATTACCTCAAAACAATGTAATGACTTGACATACAAAAGTAGTGATTAATTCACTCTTTGCTCAAGAATACGAGGAGAAAATGCAGAAGTAATGGAACCTGTCAGATAGCACTATAATGAGCATGGAATTTCAAATTTAGGAGCCTGGGTTTATAACACAACAGAGTCTGGGTTGGTGCATAGGCAAGAGGGTAATACAAATATGTGTTCCCATGAAAAACGTAGAAAACAGATATGCTCAAAAGCATGAGCTCAAGTTGCTCTAGAAAACTCAGAATGTTACTTTTGCATACGTGAAATCAGGATCCTGAGCCCTGTATTTCTGCAGTATATTGGATTTTATTTTAAATTATAACGAGTCCAAAAAATTAAGGTCTTTATTTCGAGAAGTGTGATCATAAAATATATCAGTGTACACTTTTACAGTTTGGTATTTAAAACTGTGGGGGGAAAAAGTGTTTCCATCGTCAAAATGAACCTTAGCCTAAGCTCTCGAACCATAGACTGGCTTTAAAAGCAGAAGGCAGTTGAAACTGGTACACTCAGCTAAAGTAAACCCCTAGAAATAATAATACTTTTTAGAAAAATTCCACCCAGTGGTTTAGAAGCATGGTGACACAGAGACTGCAGCATCTTGATATAGATTTAGAGGTATACATGCAAAATGTGTCAAAAGCTCCTCAATTGCCCCACATACTGGCACCTGATCATTTGGGCTGGAGAGTCAAAAGAAGTTGTCTGTGATGCTGGCTACATTACTCTCTTATGATTAGTCTATTGCAATTGTAATGCAATAATCACACTGACTCAGAAAGCTGTTTGAGCTTAGGGGAGAGCGGTGGGAGGGAAGAAGGAAAGGCATCTTTGGTCATATGTAGACGAAATGAGGGGCATTTGTGCGTGACACTTTTTAAAGCGGGCTAAATGCTTTTGCACCGCTTTAATGGTGTCGGTGTTTACACATGTCGGTGGTGTATTACACATTAATTACAGCTGCTGTAGGAAATTTGGTGGCGTAATGCACCTTAAATGACTTGGGGTGCAGCAAACTAAAACTCCTCTAAGAACTTTTAGTCTGCTGCTCCTACAGTCGCGGAGTGAAGCACCGGGCTCCATGCAACTTTGGCTCTGCAGGAAGCCCTGCAGGCAGCCTGGCAGCAGCCTGGGAAAGCAGGCTTCGCCCCAGAAAAGCGGCGAGCTTGATCTCCCCTTCACTCCTCCCCAGAGCCTGCCTGTCTGCCTGCCTGCCTGAGCTGTGTGGGGGCCCAGTGCCCCCTGGGACCACCTGAGCCGGGTGCCTGCAGGTGGGTGCCACCTGTGTGGGGGGCGCTGCTGCCGTGGAGGGAAGTACTAGCCCCCGCTGCAGCCCGGAGACTGCTTCGCCTGCCAGCAGCTTGCCCTCCCCTCCTTGTCACTGGAGAGGCAGGGAAGTGCAGGGTGTGTGCACGACATGGAGGTTTAAAGGGCCCTAAATTTAAGTTTAAAAACCCACTGCTTCAATTTAGGGCCCCTATTTTGTCTACACACGCCATTTGACCTGTTTGATACATTGCTTCAGATTTCTTTCAAAATGAACTGTCCATACCCCATTCTTCACAAGATTTATTTCCAGATTACTTAAAACATCCAGACATTTCCATGTAGTTTAAATATTCCTGTATAAATCTAAGCAAGCAGTTTTAGATTTTGAGTTGGTGTGATGAACATCAATACTTTTTATTAAGCATTAAAATGTTTTGGTTTATATGAGAACTTTTATCCATGGATGTCACTTTTGTGATATTTGTATAGTTGTAGAAGACTCATTACACTGCTGTTTCATGTACAAGTCTCACTTGCTGAAATGGGATATAATGAAGGCAGGTTACCATTGGGTCTGGAATTCTTGCAAGTCAAATTATAGAAAGCATATGAGAAGTGTCTTGTTTTGGGCTACTTATAATTGAATGAAACTTAAATTAAATGGTATGAAAGAAAATAACTGAGTGAAAAATGTCCAGATAGACCTACATGCCTGCCTGCCTATTGATACATTTTCCTATGCTGTTGTTTTTCTGTGTCATAAAAGCAATTGCTAAGATTGGCCATTATTTTCAAGAATGTATTTGAAGTGGAGCTCTCAGACTTTCATTAGACTGGGCTTAATCAATCAGATAGTGAGTTTTCTGTGAGCAGGTGGATTATAGATGTTGTTGTGAGTGCTTCATGTATGTGTGTTAAGAGCACTCTTAAGCATATAAATGAATGAGGCCATGGACAGACATTACATTTGTACTGAGAAATGTCTTTTTAGCAGTGCAAAAGTGAGTGGATAGGCATTTTAAGGTTTCTTTTTCAGAGAAAACATGGCATTTCCACAAAAGCTATGTTAGCTCTTTCCAGTAGCAGCTTCTTGGCCACAACTATTTCCGGCATCATGTGTAATGCATGTCCTGTTTTATATGGAGTACCACAGATCATAATTTCATTCTCCAGCATCCTAGGAGGCTGTGCTCCTCACTCTCCCCTGCCTCCCTACAGCTCCAGGCAATTTGTCTGGCATGTCAAGCTCTACTACCCCAGGAAAGCTCACACATCGTCACTCAGTCTCATTGCTCAACCTGGTTTTTCTTTTTGGACAGGATAAAGTCCTTCCTGCTCAAGGAACATGGCAAGTATCCAGCTTCCCAGCCCTCCTTCCATCCTCCTTCCTTCTTTACCTTAACATCTCTTGCACTGTCTACATGCCAGGCTGGAGGAAATCCCCCAAGCAGGAACATGAGTGCTTGAGCTCATGCCTGGGTCCTTCCAAAGTCAGGCATTGATTTTTACAAATGGCAAATGCCATGACGGGCAAAAGGGAAACTCCTTAGCATTTCCTACTGTGTTTTTATAGCATTGCAGATTCCCTGGAAATTACAAATACTTCAAATTAATGTCTGTCCATCCCTGGGAGATTGCTGCAATGCAAGCTTTGAACACAATGGGCCCAGTTCTGTGGTCTGGTTGAACTACTCATATAACAGGGAATGGGGAGAGGATAGGTATGTATGTAAAAAGGTAAAGTAGAGCTCACTGTTAAATGCCATCAGTTCTGGGGCTTTTCTTGTCAGGGCCAGTTCCCCTATGTCAAGTTTTGTGACCCAGTAATATACTCAGCAGGCAATTATTCCTCACCCATGGATCAGTACAATGTAAGGGTGTTTGGGATACATCTGTTCCTTGACTTCATCCATACACCTGACTCTAGCAGCAGGAAAGGGGTATGTGACAGCAGTTTCTATATCAGGTGAGTGTCATGGGTGGATTTCCTTCCACTGGAGCTATTTTCCTTAGGAAAAATGCACAGGGTCTGCACTGGCAATCAGTACTGTGCAGTACTGCCATCAATACTGTGCAGAGAACTTACACCAGCTCTACAGATCTGTCCCAGCTATATCTGGAAGATGTGAAGACATGCTAGGAGGCCATTCTTGTTTTCTTATTTCCAGAGAGTTTTGTTCTTCACTTCAATAAGGAAGATTGGCACAAAGCCTTCTATGCTAGTGTAGGCTGCTGATTCTTATCGCTGAGACAATGTAAGGGGTCTGCAAAAGTCAGCTGCTTCTCTTTCACCCATGGGAGTCTCTGAGCCCATGTGGTATAAGTCTGTGCATAGAGCAGCAGTAGCCTTGGGTGGAAGAGGAAGTGACAAAGTATATCAGACTATGGCTCAAAAACACTGTACCAAATAACGTGTTCTGGCTTACAATAGCATAGCTGGCCCTCTGATCTCACCATCATGAACTGATCTTGGATACCACTTCCCAGAACTACATAAGCAATTACTGTGCTTTTATGCATCTCAGACTCCAGCCCTAGGCATGTTAGGGAGTATTCTGAGTAACCCAGAAGCAGTTTCTTCCCTTTCAGTTCTGTTGGTCCCTCTTTTTCTCTTCCTTTCTGATGTTTTCTGGACTTTGGTTTATTACTGGTCTGTGTGCTTCCTCCCAGTAGTTTCACCCTCATTCTATTCCAGTTCTGTGTCATGCCTCATGCTCTTCTGCCTTTGTTCTTCCCTTCTCTCTTTTTCATTTCACGTGATAGCAGTAAAATGTTATATATCAATATTGATCCAGGACACAGGGCTTAAGTGGAACCCTGGTAAATTCACTTTCTACCAAAAGAACAAAATAAAGTAGTATGGCACATCATACAGAGAAGATATGGAGGAAATGTGGGCAAAACCTCTGTACCTTTAAACATTGTCATATTGGAGAAACAACTCTCTCCATCGTCCTTTTCACATCTTGTGCTAAGCAGGAATAATTTTGCCTTCCCAAAATGTGCCTACTAGTGAAATACCATTTTGGATTGCAAATATAAATTTAATTCTGGTTTTTGAGTAGTTAGTAAACTGTTCTGGAATCAAAGAAAGAATCTACACTAGACACATGGAGAGCCTGACTTGTTACTCTTTTTTACCTCTGTGTGGCCATTTATACCCATGTAAGATAATTCTCTAAATACAGCTAGATTAAAATGTTTTATAGCCATTTTTCTCTCACTTTGCATTGGTATTAGTGACTTCACAAGGTGTGAGGTCATGAAGAATCTGTTCTAAGTGTGAAACCTGGGTAAGGGTTGAAATTCTGTTCTGTTGAAGTCAACAGTAATTTTGTCAGTGGCTTCACTGAGGACAGTATTTCACCCTGGTTCCTTCAAGCTACTTGGATGTATATCAGGACGCTGGCCCAATTTCAGGGAAATCCCAAAGGCATAACTTTTTCCCACTGTATCTCAACCAGAGGAGGGAACCTGACCTATTCCAGTGCGTGAGAAGAATTTCAAGTCTGTATTCCATTCACGTTGAGCTTTTATCTGAGAATAATACCTGCAATTTAGTTAAGTAACAACACTATTAAATGTTGCTAAGAGACTTCAGCATAAAAACTGTAATATGAGTTTTACAAATTGCAGAGTAAATTAGCTAACTGGCTTAGTTCCACTGGGCCAAAGATAATTATATTAAAGTGTATAATGGTGGCCGAATGTGTGGTTTCACAGATAAATTTCAGATAAACTATTTGTCTGGAAGCTGAAGTAGTTTAGCTAGATCTGAGATCCTGGAGAAAGATGCTACAAGTAGTTGGGCATTTTATTGTGTAGATGACACATTATGAAAGGCTACGCATCAAGAAGACAACCCTTTGCTTAAAATAACTATTTCAAATACATGTCAATATTAGGCCATTAACAGTGATCTGGATTAATTAAATGACAGTTTTATATTGAAACGGAACTATGGCTAAATGACTACAAGTGGTTCTGTCTTTATTGTTTCAATTATTTTCTTATCATATGTTCACAGTTTATACCTAAAAGAGTTGGAACCAGATACACTCAAATGCCCTTGTTGCAATGTGTAGCTCCAGAGATGCAGAACAGCTGAAAACCCAGTTTTGCCAAGTTTAGGGTAGTTTTCTGTCAACAAAATAATACAAAGCAGTGAGAGTTCTGGTTCTTTTAGTTGCCAGTCTTTGCAAACTCAACTCGTTTTCTCCATATTCAATGTACCTTATTGGGCCTTATTAAGAAAATTAACTTAAATGGAACTGGATGCATGCTTCACATTAGTCATGTGCTTCAGTAGCTTGCTTAACCAGGGCCCATGTTTCCCATATTAATTATAGTATCTATTGCCACAAGATGATGCAAATATTTGTCAAGCAGATTGAAAAGCTTTGTACTATATTTCATTGAATTGTTTGGGAATAAAAATGGAATAAATTGAAGAGAATTAATCACAACATAAAATGCTAATGGGTATGATTCTCAGTGAAAGCAAATCTCATTCAGGCAGGATAGTTTTTACAAAGTGTAAGTGTAACTGATATTTGACAACACCATTATATTGCTGGAGCAGAGTAGAAGCATGTTAGTATAACTAGGAATTGAACCCTGAATAGTCATCAGTCCATAAGGGGAAACAGATCCAAAGTTGCTTCTTGTCATAATCTTAAAGCATCTTTGATATAGTTTTGGACAGTGCTTATATGGTACTTTTCATCAGGAGATCTCAAAATATTCTACAAAGGAGGTATGTGTCAATATTTCTGTTTTACATATCTTTTTGTTTTAGATTAATTGTTTTTACACTGAACTATACGTTCAGTATATATCCTTGCTTTGGTGCTCCCAAAACATAAAAGGTTATGTTTGATATGGATTCAGGCAAGTCCTGAAGGGACAGGACCCTTCAACTTGCATGAAATTTGTAGGGACCTACAGGTACATGATACAAACATATTTAGATGTTTAGTGATTAAGATAGATACTTTATGGGATTTTCAAAGCGCTTAAGCAAATTAGGTGCCTAAATAACTTCATAAATTTGGCCCTTAGATTTCCCAGGAATTCGGCACTTTATAATTTATTAATAATCTCTAAAGAAATTTGATAAAGCTAATGCATATTTATCATTACAGATGTAGCCCTATTGTTTGCTTAAATTATAATGGCTTACTGGTAATGTTCTGAACTGTTTCAGGTTTATATAAATAATTCATACTTATAAAGCCATATGTTAATCTTTATCATGAAAAAGAAAAGCTGGAGGTTTTCACTCAATTCGTATGTTATAAAAAAAGAACACACACATGCTGGGTTTATAAAATATTGTATAAACCCAGCACTCTTTTAGCCTTCATGTCACAATGTTAGTCTTATACATGGGACACTGTGCATCAAGACACAGTAAAACTAAAGCTAGACCAAAGACAATAATAGCAAGAAAACATGTCCCAAATAATTGAAATCAAGTTAGATTAGCTCAGTAGCTTTACAAAAGTAAAATGCAGTGGCAGGAGTTATGAAACCTTTGACATATTAATAAAAAAAAAATTGTCTTAGGCAAGTGTAACCAGCAGCTTTGCTTCTTATTAAGTGCTAACTTTTCATTGGTAAAGCAGATGAGATTGGGCCTCATGGGACATGGAATGGCTATGGAGTATGGTAATGAAATGTTGAGGCTTGATTTTCACAATTGGTAGGTAGGTAGTCATTTACATAAATGCATCGATGTAACTCTGAGCATACAGACTAAACCAGGAGTTGGCAACATTTTTGGGCAGAGTGGCAAAAACACCTGCAACCTCAACTTATAAGAAGTTGGTGTGCCAGAGGCGAATGGTGGGGGAGCCACAAGGGGCCCCATCCTTGTTGTGGCAGCCAATTTGGATGGGAAAGTAGCAGTGCTCAATATTATATTTACATGGAGATGATGCAATATTGTTACTTTGCAATGTTAGATATGGTCTATGCAGTTTCTTTTGGATAGTAGAACAGGATTGTTCTACACAGGGGTCCTTTTCTGTTGTGAGGTTAGCAGTCAGGACTTGGAGTCATCAAGATGTGCGTTGCATAACTATGATGTACATACTCCATCCAGACATGTAACAGGGCAGCAGTGATGAACAGGAACAGTGGCAGCTTCCAGATGTTGCTGAAAGCACAATTGTGTGGCTGTGACAGCAGCTGCTATTTTTCCCACTCCCCCTCCCCAGCCCCCACCAAGTCAGCAGCCAAGGCTGCTGCCCCAGTCAGCCCACCTTAGTCATACTACTACCTCCAGCTAAAAAAAATACAAGGAGCTGGTTCAAAGTAGAACCACAAGACTGACTAAAGGGTTGGAAAACATGCTTTACAGTCTGAGACTCGGAGAGTACCATCGTTTTAGCTTAATGAGAAGTTTAAGAGGTGGCTCAAGCTCAGTCTATAAAATGCCAAGCTGGAGAACAGAAAAGGGATACTAGAGAAAGATGTACAAGATCCAAAGACTGAAACTAGACAAACCCAGAAAAAAAAAAAAGCTTTAATTTGTTAATCAAATTGCCTGCTGCTAGGGTTATTTCTCTCGTTCAGTGACTGTCTAATATAAAATGTGTTCCTGAGAGCGTGACTGACAACTAGGTTTCTATCCTGGCCCAAGGTAATGTCTTCCTCCCAGAAGCAGACTTAAGGCTTGGGCTACCTCTTAATGGCACCCCTTATGGCCCCACAAATCTTTCACTTCTGACTGCCCAGTGATCATCACTGCCAGCCATTCAAGAGTCTGGATCACCTTTTTTTTAAACTTAGGTGCCTGAATCCCCCATAAGTCCTATTCATATGCCTACAGCAACTATTTGGCACTGGCCTTTCCTTGCTTCCATTCTCCAAGCAACACAAATTCTCTCTTCACAGCTTCACCCCCAATACCTCCTCCAACTCATCCCTTCCTACTGTTTTCCCAGAAATAGTTTTCTTTTCAGTTTTTTTCTTAGTGTTTTCAAAGGTAAACCTGTTGTTTTTGGCAATGGAAAGGACATTTTATAGATTTTTACTTGTGTTAGCTTTGCAGGGAGATAGACCTGAATTCTGTTTCTCTTCATGGATCCTGGTCTACATTTCATTCAGTTATTTTGCCCCTGTGCAAGTTTGCTGAAAGATCACATGGATACAAGGGAATGAGAAGTACAGACTGCAGAATCATAGTTACAAGTGTAACAAGGATTGGGTCCTGGGGTGGCCCTCATACCCCTGCTGGCCTTGTGACTCCTGCTCTGATCTGGCTTCCTGAGTCCCCTTCCATGTCCCTCATTTGCCACACCTTGATGTAATGAGTTGATTGGTGAAAAGGGAAGCTGCCTTTGGGTCCCAGATGAAGCCCTTGTCTGTCTTTCAGCCAGCAGGTCCCCCTCAAACTCCGCTGGTCCCAATCCTGCCCCTCATATGCTAAGTTGGCCTTCTTTGCCTGCCCATGCCCCCGGGGCATCTGTTGCCTTAAGGGCTGTCTGTGGCTTCTGATCTCCCCTGTAGCCATGCCCATGCCTTGCCAATGTTATTGGTTGTTACTTACATGGGGCACTTTGCCCAATCCAGTGCCAGCCCACCTCAGGCCTCTATGCCCTTGTTGGGGCCTTGACCTTCTTGGCCTGATCCCCTTCATCTGGGCCCACTGTGCCAGACTTAGCTTCAGGCTCCAGCCCTGGTCTAGCCCTCTCAGGCTCTGGTTTCCTGGCTTTGGGCTCCTGGCCCTGGTTCTCACCCTCTTGGGCTTCTTGCCTTCTTGGGCTTTGGGCTCTTAGCCCTGATCGCTGCCTTTTGGCACCTTGTACCCAGCCCCTGGCAGCATTCAAAACAGCTACATGCCCCTCTAGCACCACTGTGATCTCCTTCTCCCCTGATAGTCACTCACCAGTCCACTGGTGCGAACCTTAAACTAAAATACAAGATCCTAGGGTATAACTAAATTATTCCCATACTGGGTCTAAACATACACCGCAGCTCACTAGCTGTATCATATAACTCTCCCTCATACAGGGTCATACTTTCCCACCAGCTCTGAGAACCTTATTGGCAGTCCCAGGGCCACTGATTTGTCAGCCAGACACACCTCTGCAGCCTCCCTGGGCAGGAGGCCTGCTCCCTCTTTCCTGCAGAGCCCCACTGACTGCCTGGTGTCAGGCACTGGCTTTATGATCCTCCTAAGCCCTGCCCCTTCCTGTCAGGTGACTCTCCAGCTGCCCACAGGGGTTTCTATTCTGGGCTTGATGACCAGGCTGCCTTCAGGACAGCTTACTGCTGCTACCCTTGCTGCCTTAGCTGTGTTCTTACTGCTCAAGCAGGGGTCTTTTCTGTTGTACTATTGCTGAGCAGCTGTCCCTGCAATAGGCACTCACCGCCTATGAGTACCTGGCTGCCTATTCCCTCATATCAAGTCCATACCATGCAGTTCCTCCTGCCCTTTCACCTTGGGATATCCCTGCTGCAGCCTCTGCCTTCAAATAACAGGAGCCTCAGGCTCCCTGTTACACAAGTAAAAATGCAGGAGGGAAAAATGGCATTTCACTCTGAGTGCACATTTCATAGATTTCATAGATTTCATAGGCACTAGGGCTGGAAGGGACTCCGGAGGATCATTGTGTCCAGCCCTCTGCCCCAGGGGCAGGAATTCAGCAGGGATCATAAGATCCCAGCAAGATAAACATCCAAATGTCTCCTGAAGGCATTCAAAGTAGGTGCTTGAACCACCTCCAGCGGCAGTCTATTCCAGACCCTGGGGGCTCGGACAGTAAAGAAGTTTTTCCTGAAGTCCAGCCTGAAACGGTCATGGAGGAATTTGTGACCGTTCGACCTTGTCATCCCTTGGGGTGCTCTGGTGAACAGACGTTCCCCCAGATCCTGCTAAGCACCCCTGATTGAGCTGGCATGGGTGAGAGTTAGAAACGCCTGCACTGAAGAGATGTTCTCCTATGGGAAAACAGAAATAAATAAGTGAAATATTTGTAATTTGAACAAGCAGGCTGTGGAGCAATGGACAGATAAATGTGGAACTGTTTTTACAGTGCTTCTTGATGGTATCAGAAGGTAGTGTATTTTCAGGCTTCCACAGCTCAACGTTGATCTTAACCCAGATTTGGGATTCTTGTCCCATAAGGCAAGTCAGGAGGAAATAAAAACCTCCAACAAAAACATACTCCATCCCCAATTTTTTGGTATTATATTCTGCTCTGACAAACAAATCAGCTTTTCTGTGAGGCCTTTTGTTCAACACCATATTGAGAGGGAAAAGCACTCTCCAGGCAGAGTGACCATTACTCACTCACATACTTTTTATATAAGAAATTACCAGTACAACATAAAATCAACACAGCCTGAAAAAAATGGTTTTTAAAATGTACTGGTTAATGCTCTTTTTTTTTTTTTAAATGTACCGTACTCAACCTACTGATGCAGGAATGTTTCTTCCAGGTGCATTGTTGAATGAAATGATTTTGTACAAATATGCATATCTCAAACCATGAAGAGTACTCCATATTCAGCAGCCATATGCATGGTTCCTCTGATGGCACGCTTAAATGTTCCTTTGATCAGGAATATCCATTTATGTCAAATGTACACTTGTTGGACTACTCTAATTTGTTTTCTGCCTGTTTGGCTCAGTTTCATTCTGTTTAGTAATATATGCTTCTGCTTATTCATGCCGTTTTCACAGTGTAAACTGAAAAGGAAGTAGTGGATTGTATACCATTGGCCATAATGTACGTCCCATGAAATCCAATACAGTACATGCATCACATGGTGGAAATCTGAAAAAAAAAAATCCACATATTTAGAGGCAGAGGCATTTTCTTTCAGTTGATGGCTACTGTAATATTTTGATCACAGAGTAGGTCCTGGCAGGAGAGGGGCGTTTACAGTACAGGCTTTTAGTGGCTAGATGGCACTATTGGCAGAGAGTAGAATCAGGTGCAATATAAAATACCAAGTGAATCCACAGATTTTGGTTCTAAAAGAAAATGGTAATTTGCAAGGACTGCAAAAGGAATAGGAATTCCACTGCCTACTACCATATATTGTTTTGATTTAAGGAATCGACATCACAAATTGAATATATACCACATAAGCTGACCTCTACTGTCTAATAATTCATTAATATCTTTACAAAATACATTCCTGCTTCAAAAAGGTTAAGATATAAGCCCAGTGCCCTCCTTTGTCACACTGTAGAGAGAGGCAAAATCATGGCAATTCCATGCAACATTGAAAGGAGAAGATACACAGAGGGGAGAATCAGTTACATGGCATGCTGTGTCCTCAATGACACTGGAGAGTGGTACAATGCATGAAGCAATATGACAAACTAGGGAACATATATGGCAGTTTAGCAGGCTGCAGTTTCTGCTGTTGCAAAGGGAAGCAGTAGTTTCTCCAGCATAAGGAGCTACCTCATTTTGATGAAGGGCTACATTGGTGCAGGTTGAAGAGAGGAAACCAATGTTATCATGACGAAGATCATGGAACCTAGGCAGTTAGTGTAGGAGAACAGTGAGAGGCTCGGAGCCCATGCCATCCCATTCAAATGACTTAAGATTGCCAGCTAGTTCTGAGGATCATTGCACGTTTAAGGAACCTCATCTCCTGGATGGATTTCAACTTCAAGAAACAAAGAGATCTGCCTGGTAAATCAGATCTCCTCTCTTTGTAACGGAGGAAGTGGAAGACATCCTAGAATATATTAGACTCTAGAGAAGAAAATGATCACTCTTAATCCAGACAAATGGTTCACCTAATGTGGCTTCTACCACTTCTCCTTGGAGACTGTTTCATAGTCTAATAGGTTTCTTCGCAAAAGCATTTTTCTTCATTCTTTGGATTAAGTTTTCTCTTCTCTGATTTCACCCCATTAATTCTAGGTATACTCCTATGTACTATCCAAAATGAATTCCCTATTCTATTGGTGTTTACACCCTTCACATGTTTATTGGCTTATCATACCCTTCTTCCTCAGACGTTGCTTAGACAAGCTATCCAGATCTGACTATTTTAATCTTTCCTCATAAATCAGTCCCTCCAGCTCCCCACTCAGATTTGTTTTATTTCTCTGAACTCCTTCCAATCTGACAATATCTTATTGCTAGCCTGGTGTGCAGAATGGAGTACAGTGTTCCATGTGCAATTGCACCTACCATGTGTAGGGAGGATTATTCTCTCCTTATTTAGTGAGGTGATGTCCTTTGGGTACAGTCCATATTTCATTTTGTTAGCTCTTGTTGATGGCCAAGGTTGATAAAATCAATTATGCTTCTAAACCCTTATTTCAGCAGCTAAATAAGTGGGCAGACTTTTCAAAAGCACTTATCAAGTGCTTATCAAGCACCACCAAGTCTCCTGAGGATTACTAGCTGCTGCTTGCTGTATCCTGCTTTTTTAATATAGGTTATCTGGCGGCAGCAATCCCTCACTGTCAAGGATGATCACTCTCATGGGTCAAATAAAGAGTTGTAAATGAGGTTGTTGATGGTTAAGAAGGACAATTCTAGAGTCTCAAACTCTCCAACAAGCACCACATATGGTGGTTAAAGGGAGGGTCAGACCACAGATTTCTTGGTCTTGTTTCCTTTCCTTCTGTTTCTGTCTGTGGCAGGGCACTGTTTGTGCCTGCCACTTTAAAGGCCTGAACCCAGCAGCTGGCAGGTACCTGATGAGGGCAGCCATTTTAGATCCAGGGCTGCCCATATAAACAGGGCATTTTGCTGCTGGAAGGCCAGGCAACAACATCGCCTGGCTGCAAGTATCAACTGGAGGTAAGGGCACAAGCTGTAAGGGATGCTCGGGAGGCTCCTAGTCCTGGGTATGACCTAAAACTGCACCCTGCCAGGAGTGGGTGGCCTGGTGGGGCTCAGTGGCATGGGAGCCCCCAGGAAATGGCAGGCCAGTTACTACCCCGGTGAAAGATGGGTTGGGGAGCCTTAATCCCAGCTCCCACCTTTGGGTGGGTCAGGACATCAGAAGTAGAAGGAGCCAGGCATGGCTATGGCCACCTGAGCCCACCCAAGGAGGGAAGCCCCGAGACCCCGAGTAGGTGGGGGAGGTGCGTTGTGGAGACCCAAGTAGAGAGGGGGTGCATTGTGTAAGATATCAGGGTAGCACCATGGCCTGCTGCGCCAGGGGGGGAGTGAGAGTCACCTGTGAGACCCTGGAGCACCAGTCGTGGTGTGAGTCACCCCATCTCCCCACATCCAGGAAGAGGCACCCAGAGAGAGTGTGGGGTTAGTGAGGCCGGAGGTAGAATGCCCCCTCAACTGGTCCATGCTGGGGCCAGGACCAAGAAGGTCAAAAGAGCCAGATGTTCACCACAAGAGGCACCCAGAGTTGTGGGCCTAGGACCCTGTCTGGCCTTGGAGGTGAGGCCAGGGCCTGTGTGTGGCCGAAGGTCCTGAGTGGGGACCACGCCCAAGAGGGGAGCCAGCTACAAGGAGCTTGGCAGCCCAAATGAAGGTGTTGTAGGCTGCCTGAGCAGAGAGATCAAAGGAGAGTCCTGCCAGGAGGATTCTGGAGCTAGTGTGGGGCTGGGGTGACTGATAACATCTGGATGCCATCTGTGAGGCTTGGGCCACAGTGTAGGGGAGGTATGAAGCTGCGGATACCGCCCCCAGAAACATTGTGAGTACACTAATGGGCGGCCTCCTGCTTATTAAGATCTTTAATCAATTAATTAACATCAAGGCATGGTGGGTGGTTAGCCCAGGAACAGTTGGACGGACCACAGGGAAATCGGCCGTGAGAAGGCTGACCTGTTACACTATAATTTTCTGCCTCTGGGACAAGATGGTTTTCCTCAAAGTAAGGTTTACCATCTCTCACAAGGCAGCACCACTTTGCCCTGTCCTGGCCCTATAAATGCCACACATCTTAATTTTTGCCTTGAGGGTATCTTTGAAGCATTTCCTGTGATCCCTACGTGTCCTTTGCCCTTGGCTGAGTTGGGAGTACAGCAGTTGTTTCAGTAAACATATACCAGGCATGCACAGAGTGCTGTGTCCACCACAGCTGATGTTGAACAGTCAGTGCTTCCATACTGGTGGTGTTAGTGTTGATGAAGGCACTGGTATTTCTGCAGCTATCCTCACACTTTATGCCAAGGGTCTTCCTGAGGTAGCACTGGTGATGGTGTTCCAGGCTTGGGTGGTCCCTGTAGGTCACCCAAGCTAAACAGCTGTAGATAAGAGCAGGAGCTTTCATAGATTTCACAGACATTAAGGCTGGAAGGGACCTTGTAAGATGATTGGGTCCAGCCCCCTGCCCAAGGGGCAAGAAGTCAGCTAGGGTCAAATGATCCTTTGTTCAAGTCTTGATGTTGTGATCATTGAACACACAATAATACAGTCTCCCAAAGGCAGAGCTGGCACATTGCATCCTATACTGGATCTCCTCATCCATGTGGCCTTCTTTGAGAGATGACTGCCAAGGTATGCAAAGTGTTCAACGTTGTCCAGCTCCTGTCTGTCAATGAGCATCTTTGCCAAGGGAGTTGAATGGCCCAGAGCAGGCTGGTAAAGCACCTTTGTTTTTCCATGTTAAGGGTCAGTCCAAGGTACTGGTATGCCTGAGAGAAGCAGTTAAGGGCTATTTGTAGGTCCTCTTCCATATGTGCAATGACAGCACAATCAACTATGGACCACTACCCTATGCTCGTTGTCCACATGGGTGCCAATGACACAGCGAGCAACAACCCCAGGAGAATCATGAGTGACTACAAGAGCAGGGGGGTGAAGCTCAAGGAACTAAGAGCACAAGTGGTCTTCACCTCAGTCCTCCCAGTTAGAGGCCATGGTCGTTGGAGGGAGAAGTACATTGAGGAAGTCAACTGAAGGCTTTGGAGATGGTGTCACTGTGTTGGTTTTGGATTCCTTGACCTTGGCATGCAGCTCAACAGCACTAGTCTACATGCAAGAGACAGGTATTCACATCACAGATAGAGGAAAGAAGCTCTTCTCTATGAAAATTGCTGACTTGCTGAGAAGGGCTTTAAACTAGGCATGTCTGGGGGGGAGAGGGTAGATTCAACTGTTGTACACAAATCCTCTGGCCAGTATGACCCAGGGAAGGGCATTCATGTAGGGGACATCTAGATGAGTACCAATACCCTGAGACACTTGCAGAGTGACAGAAAACCTGAGGTGACTAGGGGTGAATTCAGGTGTCTTTATGGGAACGCCAGAAGCATGGGCAAGAAACAGGATGAATTACCACTCCTTCTGGTGGACAAGGAATTTGACCTCATTGGGTTGACAGAGACCTGCTGGGATGATGCATATGATTGGGCAGCGGATATTGAGGGCTATAGGCTTTATAGAAAGGATTGAGTTGGGAAGAAAGGAGGAGGTATGGCCCTTTATGTGAAAGACTGGTACCCCTCCCTGCAGGCTCTGTTTGATTTCAGGGAGAGGTCCCTTGAGACCCTCTGGGTCAAGATACAAGGGGGCTCAGGAGAGGGGGACCTGATGGTGAGAATCTACTATAGTTCTCCCTACCAAGAAGAGAGCGATGAGACATTCTCTTTGGAACTGACTTAAGCAGCCAAGACTGAGTCTGAAAAGACTGAGAGGTGATTTGATAGCTGTCTACAAGTATATCAGGGGAAAACACCAAGATCTAGAGGAGAAACTGTTCAGAAAGGCACCCCTTGAGAGGACAAGGTCCAATGGGCACAAGCTGGTTAAGGAAAAATTTAGGCTGGACATAAGGAAAAGCTTCTTTTCCATAAGGGTATCTGGAACACGTTCCCAGCAGAGGTGATGCAGTCACCACCCTTGGAGTTGTTCAAGAGGAAGCTGGACCAGCATCTTGCTGAGCTTGTATTAGTCCAATAACCTCCTGCCCATGGCAGGAGATCAGACTTGATGATGTTACGGTCCTTTGATTCTATGATTCTAAAGTTCCACAATTGAGGCTGAAGTAATTTTGGTTTTGGCATGGAGGTGAGAGAGAGAGAAGGTTCCCATCCGTCTTGTACTCAATGTCAGTGCCATGTGGAGGTGGTCATGGATGAGCATTTTGATGACTGCAAGAAAGATGGAAAACAGAATTGGTGCAATCATGCAGCCCTGCTTGATGGCAGTTCAAATGACAAAGGGGTCTGTAGCAGAGTAACTGCAGAGAATGGAGGCAGTCATTCGATCATGAAGGAGTCTTAGGATGGTGATACATTTCTCTGGGCAGTCAAACTTTAATAAGATCTTCCATACAACCTCATGGTTAACAGAGTCAAAGGCTTTGGTCAAATCAATAGAGGCCACGTACCTGGTGTTGTTCTTGGTATTTTTCTTGGATCTGCCAGGCCACAAAAATCATGTCCGTGGTGCCTTTTGATATTCTGAAGTCACCCTGAGACTCAGGAAGGAGTTCTTCAGCAAGAGGGATCAGTCAATTCACTAGAATTTGAGCAAGGATTTTACCAGTAACGGAGAGGAGGGTGATATCTCAATAGCTTCCACAGTTAGACTTATCTCCCTTTTTAAAAATGGTGACTGTATTGGCATTCTTTAGGTCAGTGGAAATTTCCTCAGTGTTCCAGATTTTGAGAAATAGTGTGTGAAACTTGTTGTTTATAGTTTCTCTGCCTACATTGAAGACCTCAGCTGGTATGTCATCAAAGCCAGATGCTTTCTTGTTCTTCATCTGTCTTATCACCTGGTGGACATCTTCAGAGGTTGGTGGACTGGCAAGTAATTCCCTTACTGGATGCTGCAGGATGGATTCAGTGGTTTCATCAGTCACTGTCGATTCTCAGTTCAGGAGCTTTTGGCAGTGTTCCTTCCAGCAGTTTTTGATGGACTCATTTGAGGAGTATACTGCAACCTTCAGAGTTAAGTGAGGTGAGTCCACAAGAGCTTGGTCCATACATAGCCTTCATTGCACTGAAGAAGCTCCACATGTCATGACTGTCAACATATTGTTGAACTTCTTTCACCTTCTTTCCTACCGTTTGTTTCTGATTTCTCAGATCTTCCTTTCGGGTTCAGCTTTAAGCTGTTGAAAAGTTTCCTGCTTCTGACTGGAAGTAAGATGGTTTTGCCAATCACAGAGAGATTTTCTCATCCAATTGAGAAGGACTTTGATTTCAGCGTTGTTTTCATCAAACCAGTCCTGATGGCATTGGGTGATAAAACCAATTGATTCCATGCAAGCTTCATGGATGGTTTGCTATGGATTTTGCCAATCTTCCTCAACACAAGTGTTATTATTTTTAGTCTTAAGATTGGCAAGTTTCTTACTGAGATGTTTCAAGGATTTTACAGTGCCTAGGGGACTGAAGGCATTTGATGTTGTCTTTGGACTGATTTGGGTTGTTTTCAATGTTTTAGTGCAACTCTGATGGACATGATTGATCTTACTAAGCAAAGATCAGTCCAGCAGTCATTGGCTCCCCTCATAACACATATAGTACAAATGTCTTTTAGATTACACACTTTTATGATGATGTAAGCAAGCACATCTATTTGTCTCAAACTAAGGGTATATGCCCTTACCTCGATCCTGGGCAAGCTGTTCGAGAAAATTATTCTGGCACACATCCAGGAGGGGCCAGCAGGGAAATGCATGCTCAGGGGCAACCAGCATGGGTTCATCAGTGGCAGGTCATGTCAGACCAACCTGGTGGCTTTCTACGATCAGGTCACTAAATCATTGGATGCAGGGGTAGCAGTGGATATAGTCTTCCTGGACTTCTGGCAGGCTTTCGACACTGTCTCTCACCCCGTTCTCATTAGGAAACTGGGGGACTGTGGTGTAGACACCCACATAGTCCAATGGGTCGCCAACTGGCTAGAGAGCCGCACCCAGAGGGTGGTAGTAGATGGGTCCTTCTCGGCCTGGAAGGACATGGGCAGTGGGGTCCCGCAGGGCTTGGTCCTCGGGCCCACCCTGTTCAACATCTTCATCAGTGATTTGGATGAGGGGGTGCAAAGCACCCTGTTCAAATTTGCTGATGACACCAAGATGTGGGGGGATGTGAGCACAATAGAAGGGAGCAACAGGCTACAGTTGGACCTTGACAGGTTACAAGGATGGGCAGAGGAGAACAGGATGGGGTTCAACACAGACAAGTGCAAGGTGATGCACCTGGGGAGGAACAACCGGCACCATACCTACAGGCTGGGAACTCCCCTCTTGTCAGCACGGAGGTGGAAAAGGATCTTGGAGTCATTATTGACTCCAAGATGAACATGGCTCGGCAGTGTGGGGAGGCGGCTAGGAAGGCCAACTGTACCTTGTCGTGCATCCACAGATGCATTTCAAGCAGGACCAAGGAGGTGATCCTCCCCCTCTATGCGGCACTGGTCAGGCCGCAGCTGGAGTACTGCGTCCAGTTCTGGGAGC
>NW_005842340.1:559189-562949 GCF_000455745.1 Alligator sinensis | reverse complement strand
CTCTTTCCTGCCATGGCAGGGGGTCGGACTAGATGATCTGCCCAGGTCCCTTCTGACCCTAGAAACTATGAAACTATGCAGGGTTAGTTTGACTTAAGTGTCAAACTGTGTGTGTGTGTGTGTGTGTGTGTGTGTGTGTGTGTGTGTGTGTGTGTGCGCGCGCGCACACACACACACACACACACACAATGGTCACCTGATCTAATTTAGTTCACCCACATGCAGACCTAACACTTAGATCAACCTAAGTATGGTTAGGTAGATCTAAGTGCTGATCCGTACATATGTACAAGAAAATTAGATTAGGCAAAAATGGCCAGCCTAATCTACTTTTAATTCCTCCAGGAGGTGAACTATGGAGATCAGACTAACCTGGGCCCAATCTAACCCTACTATGTGTACCAGTGCAGTCCTGGACCCACCAGGCCTCCACCCCTGTGGATTTGCCATCCCCCCCCCGAACACACTAATCTCTATTGTAGATCTGCTAGCACCTCCCCCTCCCCCATTCTGATTTACTTAGATTACATTTCTGGGGTGGCTTCTGGCATTGTACAAAAGGGGGACCTGATCTACAATTACACAGCTTAAAGTGAGCCGTGTGTGTGTGTGTGTGTTTGCAGCACAGCCCCAGAATGGGAAAGCCCAGCTACTTGTCTAAGCCCCTGGGCTGTGCTTTTTCTACCCCTATCCCTGACCATGAATGGACCACTGTTTTACTTCTTTAGTGTTTTTTCCATTTAGTGAAATAGATTGACACAGTAAAATAGATCTCTCAGTGTCAAAAAAAACCCTGCCATGCTGCAAATTAGTGAACAGATGCACATGCACTGCATGAGGTTTGTGGTGCCTCAAACCAGTTTGAGGCAGCACAAATCGCACTTGAACACTCGTGAGGACACACCCTGGAGGGTTTTGCCTTCCTTTCTAGCAGGATGCATGGTCCTATTAGATCTTTTGAGCTTATTTTAATAAACTACTTCTTGTCCTTCTTAGTTGCAAGACATTGCAATTGTCTTTGTCTCCCTGCTTTACCAGTAGCAAGTTAGGGTGTTTTTGATGTTTTCAAGCATTGTGCTTGATAGTATGCAAGAGTGTTGGTCACAAAAGTTTTTAAGAGGAGGTTAGACTAGTGGTTTTCAACCTTTTTAGAATAAGGGAATTAAACTGAAGAAAGTATAAGAATATAAAATGCCCAAGATTCTAATAGTCAACAATTATGAAAAGCGACTGATCAGGTGGTTATTGTAACAACAAAGAGGCTCAGTTGTACGTTAACTTTGACATTGGATGAAGGAATCCTTAGACGAGACATCTGGAGCTCCTGGTAATAAAAGTAAACTACTTCAGACCTTTGTTGGGAAAGACAGCAAATAAATAAAATAAATAAATATATAGACATCTCTGATAATCATTCTCAAAATATAGTTCTTCTGAGGTCTTGCAAGAAACAGCATCCAAGCAAATAGTATAGCTTATTTATGTTCTAAAATGGATAAGGGTTAACTTTAACATTTTCTATTGATATATTGAAATTCAGTAAGAGCTTCATGAAAACTTTAAAATTCCAGAATTGCAGTTAAATTTCAAATTGGGGAGGGTTTTATAATAACAATTTTAAGTTTGTTAAAATTTAATTTCAACTGGGGTGGGTAATTCTCCTTCTAGGAACAAAACTGGAGGTTCCTAACTTGCCCCTACACCCAGGGTCAGACTGATCACCATATTTGGGGTCAGGAAGAAGAAGGAATTTTACTCCATGATCACATTGGTATGGACTGTGGGGTTTTTTGCCTTTCCGTATAGTGAAGGATGTGGCCTTCTACCCAGGATCTCTTGAGTGTATATTGACAACATTTTATAGAAGGAGAATATTGGCTGCGTGTTTCCCCTGCTTGACCTGTGGCAGGCTTGCCAATTCAGCCCAGCTCAAACGGGCTTGGAGAATCTTCGTTTTCATTGGTGGAACCTGTCCACCAATCAGGTAAGGGCTGGGGGGGCGGCCCTGCCCCTTCCACAGAAGGGGGGGCAAAGAGCCTCCAGGACCTGATTGTAGCCTGCATTCTGCAGGTCCAACAGGACTTTGGGGGCAAAGCCTCCGATGCAGATAAAAGGAGCTGCATGCCCAGCATGAGGGGGAGAAGACGCGTCCGAGGAACGGAGAAGAAGGAAGAAGAATCAGAGAAGAGCTGGGAGAGCTGCCCAGTAGGTGTTTCCAGTTGCCCTGAAGAGCCCCAAAGACTCATTCACCAGGACCCATGCCTGAGCCCATTTGGTGCACAGCATGGCATACACAGCTGAGACCCTGGGAGCTTCTTGAGGCCGGGCTGCGTAGGTCTGCAACCACTGACAAGCAGCCAGGGTACAGTGCACGTATCGGTGCACAGGGCTCAGATCCTGGGAGCCACAAGAGGTGTCTCGGGTCTGCAACCCCTGGCAAGCAACCAGGGCGCAAGTACAGGCAATGTGGCACAGAGAGTCTGGGAGCTGCCTGAGTCCCAGTGCTGCACAAGGCTGCCCAGGCCTCCAACCCCTAGCACAAAGCAAAGTGCCCACTACACACAGTGGTGGATGTGGCCCTAAGCTGGCTACAGTGGAGCCGGGTGGCAGGAAAGCCCAGCAAGGAGTAGAGCTCAACCTGGAGGACAGGAGGCAGCCCTCCAGGACTCTGGAATAGTAAGTTACTCTGGAGAGAGGGTCCCCAGAGGGGAAGGACCCCCAGGGTTGTGAGGGGGCACCACATGGGCTGCTCCTGGGTGATAGGGGGTGATTAGGAGTCTTTGAAGTCTCCCTCTTCTTTTCTTTCCCCCAACCTCCTTTCCTGTAGTGGTACCTCAGGAGTGGGGCCCCTGCCCTAGAGGGTACTCAGGTAGCCTAAGGATTGTTTATTATATTCGTAGAGTGTCTTATATTTCATGTGAATAAGTTGAAGTAATAGTTTGTATATTAACAGAGTTTAAGGCTGCCTGATCAATATCCTTTGTTCTGGGTTGTTCTATTGTCCACTTGTATTTCTGAATAATAATTGGGTGCCTATCTATCTATCTATCTATCTATCTAGAGATAGAGAAAGAGAGATATATTGTATAGGGTTTATTGTTTTGTAATTTTTTACATGTTTATGTATATATGTCTATATCCTTACCTTTTTATGGTTTTGTTGTAATAATACATTTGTATATAGTAGGGCTTTGTGAATTGAATCACCACCCAAAGCTTCAGAGGAAATTTGGCTCGATTCGGTGGCCGAATCTCTGAATCTGAATCAAATCAGGGGACCAATTAAAAGGTCCAAATCCATTCAAAGCTCTTCGAATCTTTGGAAAAGATTTGGAAAGCTTTTATGATTTGGACAGTCCCCAGGGGCTGCAGCAGGGAGCTGCAGCCAACTCTGAGCTGGTAAGTACTAGAGGTGGGGGAGGGGGGACCCCTGCCAGCCCCCAGCCCCTGCCTGCCCCAGCTCCGGGCCGTTTAAAAAAACAGCCCTGGTGCTTACCGGGTGCTGCCAGGCCGGAGGACAATCCCCACTGCCCCAGACTGGCCCACACTGCATGAAGTGCTCTGCACAAGCCCCTGACCCTACCTCGCTCCTCCAGCCCAACCCGGCCCATGGCTGCCCCACCTGACCCAGCTCCAGCCCTTTAAGAAAAAAAAAACCTAGAAAAGCCCTGGGACTCTCCGCTCCTGCTGGCGGCCTCAGGGCTTCAAGGGGCTCATGTAGAGCCCCCCGTATGGTGCAGGGTAGCAGGGGACAGCAGGA
>NW_005842340.1:545975-558980 GCF_000455745.1 Alligator sinensis | reverse complement strand
TGTGTGGGGTAGCGGGGGGGGGTGGGGCAGCCATTGCCGGGCTTGGGGGGATGGGCCTGACTGATTTGGAGATTCGGCAGCAGCTGAATCTCTAGATCAGATTTGGCCAAATTGATTTGGGACAATGATTCAAATTACTGAATCAAATCGCTGTCCCCTGAATTGGCCAAATCTGAAGCAAATGTTAGCTGCTTCGCACAGGCCTAGTATATAAGTAAGTAATTGAATTACTGGGCCTGATTCTATAGGGGACAAAGGTGACCACTGGGCTGCTGTGTCTTTCCACAGCACACTGCCCTGCCAATAATTCCCTCAATTTAAGGGGGGAGTACAAACCCGTGTATACCTGGGCTATACAGGTTAGTGTGTCAGGGTGAGAGCAGTCTTCCATAGAGTTTAGATTATGTCTGTATGGGATGGTTAGGATAGGGATGTCCCTGGAGGTCCCTTGCAACTGTACTTCTCTATGATTTAAGACTCTAACGCAGTTTTCCTATCGGTTTCCCATTTTTCCTGTGCTGACTGAAAAAAAATGCTATGTCAAAATTTTCAAACTCTGAGAAGCAGGGGAAAGGCAGATTTGATAAGAATTGTATTAAATGTTTTTCTTGTCTCTTCTAATATTCAGTATGGTCAGTTTTGTAATATGTATTTGTTTGTTTTGCAACAGGAAGACAAGGAGAAGTTAACGTGGAGGGACCGCATATCTGGCTACTTAATGAACTTTGCATCCATTTTATTTATGGTAATTTATTTGTATTTTCTTTCACATTTATCTGTCCTGCAGAGAGGTGATTAGCTCTGTTAGGCTTCATTCAAGCAAAAGATAGGGCAGGGTGGCACCTTAAAGACTAGCTGGTTCAGAAAGGCATGAGTTTTTCTAGGCAATAGTCTACTTCTTCAGATACTTTGCTGTAATTGTCTGTAACAGCATCCTCCTTAAAGCTGTATTAATAGTCTCAAAGGTGCAAATGACATCTTCTGTTTTGTCCTGGGGAACATGCCTCTGGACAATAAAATATATCCCTGTTAAACTAAGGCATGGTAAATAGTACTAGGAAAGCTTTGGCAATAATCCTGCCAATACTTTGTCAATGACAGCACAATTCCACTACCAACTTAAACCACTGAATAATAAAAAGACTCTGTCAGATCCGTAGCTGACATTAGTCAGTAATAGAAATATGCTAGGCTTATACCACCTAACTGTCCCCAATTCCTTTACTCAAGGAATTTTAATGTTTTAAAATATGAATGAGACTATATTTCTTATTTACTAGGAATGTACACATCCTACAGGTATTCACTCAAAATTGAATTTGCTTTTGCAACATTCACACCAATTTTATGGTCACTTGTCTCATTTGTGTTTATTTTATATGTTAAATTTTAAATAAGATGCACTTTCTACTGAGCCTCAGCAAACTTTGAATTTCATAAAGAATTCCTGACTGATTTCAGTGGGGCCTTCTGCTTAAAAACCAATACTACAGTATATCTGGTTCTGCACAAAGCAGTATAGTCTCTTATGATTTAATATGCTAAACCCTTGATTCGTGAGTGTGTATCAGGCTTTCTATATGTGCATATTAGCAAAAGTTGAATGTTGATGCTTCTTAAAATTTGGGCTTTATCAAGCCACTAAGAGAAATGTCAGCTAAAAGATGACACAACTGAGTGAAAACTCACAGGAAAAAAAATAGAATTCTTCTCAATCCTAACAAACATTACTATGACTGATGTTATAATATTTCTAAGGATTCTGATACATGTTACATATATATTGCAATTAACTGGTTAATCACACAAGACAAGCTACATGTGCAAAGTAATTATCACATCATAATAAGGACTATCCTGCTATAAAAAAGCCAACCAGCTACAAAGTTAGTGCTTGAAAATGTGTAAAACTTGGTAGCTGATGTCTATCCAGCTTTAATTTGAATGTGTGGCAGAGCCCTAAGTGTGCCCAATAATAGAGCCTTGATATAGCAGAGCATCTCTGTTCTCAGATACAGTGCTTAAGATGCATCTAACTTTAACTGTATGCTCAAATCCCATATTTTCCAAGACATGTCCTCTTTTTTGGACCCCTGTACTGCATCCAGGCTGTTTTTTAAACTAAGAGCAAATGTCCGGGTTTTCTACTCCCTACCCTGGAGTGGCGTAACTAAGCCAAACTAAAGTGCTTAAAACTAGTTTCAGATGTTAGTGTGTGGGCAATCCAGAGGTTAAGAGCTCCAGGAGCTGCTTAAAATTAATGTGTAATAAGGCCCCCAGAGTCATTCTATAATATTGTAATTATTACTTTAAAGCAATTAATAGTTACAGGAGAGAAAGTTGCAAACCTTGCATGAAATTCAAGCTTTTCTCTCCTCGGTAAGAGCCAGATCCCATCTCCTGTGTGCAAATGACAATCTTTTCTTTACTGAATGCCGTCATTTTTCTATTGAAGTGATTAAAAACAATGGAAACCAGAGGGTAAATTCTGCTGTCAGTTTCTGGAGTGGGTTGCACCAGTGCAGCTGATTTTGCCTGATCAATTTTTCTTGTCTGTATCAAGATACGCAAACTTTTACTAAAAGTATGATCACTATTAAGGTACAGTAGGCAAAAATTAGGTACACACACACACACACACACACACACACACACACACACACACACACACACACACACACACACACACACACACACACCCCCTGCACTTTCCTGTTGCTGCAGAAGTGATTGTTGAATTACTTACACCACCTTTTCCAGGCCCACACAGTCTGTCAGGGTCAAACCCATAGGAATTTTCCTTAAAAATGTCTACATTTTATAGAATGATGGCATCATGTACTTTCCCCACTTCCCTAATCTTACACAGCATGCTTTTCCCTGATATTTCTAAAAGCTGCTGAGAATTTTCTCTTAGTAGACCTCGCTCTTTATTTATTTTATTTTTTATGTTGCTTAAAGCATAATTTGTATGTTGTATGAAAACCTTTCCAGCAGAAATGTCTCACAATTTTTTCTTATTAAGCCCTTGATCTTTCTCTCACTTTACTTAGTCAAGTATATTGTTTGTTTAAATATCAGTTTTTAAAAAGAATATCTTCATGCCAATTTGAGCTACACACCTGTCTCACTGTTCTGCATTCAGCTCCTTGGCTGCAATCCAATGAGGTTTTGTATCCAGATGAGATGCAACCGTTGGCTATTAAATACTTCCTCTGAAGCACTGTTCTAGAAAGTAGATGTCAAGCAAAGTTTTTTTTTGAAAGATGAAAATCTTAGTAGTTACCTCAAGGGGGATAATTCCAGGCATTGGCATCACCCACAGCCCTCTTCTGTACTCTTTAGTTTTGTCTCTGGGCACAGATACCTGGCAATATTTACTCCAGACTTTCCCCAACTGTACTGCAGGTAAAAGTTCAGCAGACACATTTCATGCAGCATTACACTAGTATAAGTCACTGTATTCTGGGTTATGTTGCCCCTCTGTGAGTAAAAAAAATAACAATAAGCCAGTGCAAGTTACACCAGTGTACCAATGATGTTCTGATCCCTTAGTTCAGTGGTTGGCAATGTTTGCTGATGACAGGTCAGATCGGTCTGACTCGAATCCAAGGTGGGCAAGTGCTAGGACTCGGCTCCTGCTGCTTCTTCTTTCCACTTCTTTTCCATGTCACCCAGGTGTGATACAGCATGATAAAGCTCCCTGCTGCCCAGGCTCCCAGCCATGGCATGGTACGGTGCAGTGCAGCACAGCATAAGCAAAGCTGCCTGGCATCAAATGCTGCCAAAGTCCTCGCTCCACAAGACAGATCCAATAGCTTCACAGGTCAGTTGTAGCCCACTGCTTTAGTTTCACCTCAAAGTGACTTTTTACTCCATGCAAATTGTTTCCCCTGACATCCACCTGCAATGATGTGCCCATTACAGGTGGCTAGCTTGGGAGAATCAGCACTGTGTCTGCTGCTTATCATGGAATAAATCCACTATGAAGTAAAATTGGGCATAAATTATTGTCATACATCCAGATCCATCGCTTCTATTTTCATGATTAATAATGCTCCCTGCTTTCCCACGGTATATTGGATACAGACAAATAAAGTGGTGCAGAAGAAAACCAACTAGTTTCACAGTACAGAATCTCAGCCTGCATCTCCGTTAAGGCCAAGTTATCACACCCTTACCTATATTGCACTGATGACAAAACTAAACAAGAAAAAAAAAATCAGCCAGCATATGTTGCATGGAAGTAGTGGCTGGGTGATATTTTCAGTAGAATTGTATATGTAACCCAAGGTGTTTTGTTTAGCTTGAGATGAAATGGTTTGTCATGGCCTCAGTCAGTATTCTCTCTATATATGCTTTTCTCTTCTTTTGTTTTATATACTGGTCTGCATATGACCAACCCTCCCCCAACCTCCCCTCCCAAAACACCCAACAGAGCAACACAAAAAATGAAACAAAGCAAAAAAAAAAATGTTGACTTAACAAGTCAAGTGTTCTCTTTTGGAAATACCATAATGAAATGTTCTGAGGTTGTGAAAATGAAAGATTGCATTAAAATGTCAGAATAAAATAGTTTACCCTGCTTTATTTATCTTTTGGCTTAAACTCTATTATGAATGTGATCCAGTTTCATAAATGTTTTCAATCCCTCCAAATCTCCACTTCTCAGCAAATTTACTGTGAACTAGGGCTGTGTGAAACAGCACCATTTCATTTCGACTTCTGTTTCAGTGGGGAAGTGTTTCATTTTGAGATCCATTTTGTTTCGTTGAACCTGTTTCTCTGTTTTGACACTTCGCCCATAGGCTATAATGGGGATGCACAAAATTGCCTATAATTTTGTCATCTTTTGCCTGATTCAGATGAACCTTGCAGAGATGGTAGCCCCTTCTGAGGCCGTGAAGTTTGCCAAGTTTCAAGGAGATAGGTGCAGGTGTTTCTGGGAAACTGCACCTCAAATTCTTGAAAGCAAAACTCATGTCACCTGTGTGTGTGTTAAGGCACAAAGGGGTGAAAATTGCAGGCATGCTAGCCCCTGCCGAGGCCACAAAGCATGCCAGCTTTCAAGGAGATAGGTGCAGGGGTTTCTGGGAAACTACCTCATGCTGTTGATAAGCAAAACTCGTGACATGTGTGACTTTGTGTTTGTTAAGGTGCGCCCTCACTGGAGCGGGGGCCTCTACACAACACAGTCAATGGCCAGCTACACAGTCAATATCAGAGCAGTTCTCCCTCCCTCTCCTTACTTTCTGTTTCCCTGCAGGCAAACAGCTTCCGTTTTGAAACTCAAAATGTTTCAAAACTTGAAACGTTTTGACTGCTCTCATTTTGTTTCGGGGATGTTTTGAAGCCTGTTGTTTCATTTTGATTTCACTATATCAAGCTTGCAATGAGTCAAAACAGCATCAAAATGAAACAGCCAGCAAAATTTCGCACAGCCCTACTGTGAACTGAAAAAAACCCATTAAGTTTCAATGTCAACTTATGTGTTTAGCTCTTGCTTCTTGAAAACAGTGCCTTTTTCTTGAGAGTCGCATTGGGTTTAGGGTAGGGGAGACTTTCTATTGCCTCTGAACCTCTCTCTTGTAGATTTTGTCTGGCCTATATTAATTATGAAGGGATTAAACTAAAAATAGTCCACAGGCTGAAGTGCTAAACTTAGGTTGGCCTGTGATGTGTGCCTGTGCCCCAAGGCTAGCCAAATAATTATAACAATCTAATCTTTTGCATTTATATAGCCTCTTTCATCCAGGAATCTCAAAATGCTTTACCAACTATAATGAACATACATTGGAATTCTTGCTAAAGGCAAAAACAAAACAGAAACATGAACCCTCTCTTCACTTCCTACATATGGCTCCTCCTCTAGCCAAACTAGTGCTTCTGTATAAAAATGAAATATATGTTTTAAAATTACTTATTGTTTCATTTATGCTTTTTGAAGCTGGAATTACACAGCTCTGTGAAATACAAATTCATCTTGTGGGAACTTGATTTCCTGGTATTGTCTGACTTTTTTCATTTCAAGTACTGAGGTCAACAAAATACTATGATTTTTATGGAAAAACAAGATAACATGAACTCAAAGCAATCCTTCCATAGTCTCCAGAGAATCCAGTATATTAAGATAATGGAGGAAAACATTTCCTTTTTGTCTGTGGCAAAACTTGGAAGAACACCAAAAACTGAAAACGCCTCAGTCCCAATTCTACTGTGTGTAGTGGAAGGTTGGATGATTACACCTTGCAGAGCCATAGTTAGTGCCCTTACTGGCAGGCACAGCAATACAGCTGTACAACACACGGTAGGATGGGAGCCCTCATTTTATTTCCATGTATGAGTCCCAAATGAGCAGAATTTCAAATAGGATAGGCTGAGGTTTAATCACAAAAGGGTGGGGCAGTTATAGGATCATGGTGGGTCAGAGCCAGTGTCCACTCCATTCATCTTCCTGTCTCTAATCATGACCAGCACCATGTGATTCAGAGGAAGTTATAAGAACTGCATGATAGGTGGATATACAACAATTCTGCACTATAGGTCACATTCTGCCATCTAGTCAGAAATGGACTAAGGCAAAGTTTAATATCCTTTCCAAATTTTCTCTTTTCACTGTTATAGTAACCCTGTATATATTTTTATATCTACTTCAACATTGAATCTCTGGCATAATTTGTTAAATTCTTGGCCACTGTAACTTCCTCATACTGTGCAAAAAAGTGTTTCCTTTTTTGCCATGAATTTCCCATCTTTTAATTTCACTGTACATTTCCTTGATTCTGCGTTACTTTAATTTCTGCTCCCTCAACACCAATTTGAGGAACAAATCTGAGCTATGAGCATTTAAATGGAAATGTCATGTGGAATAAAATATTTATGCTAACCTCTGTGCATTTCTTTGCAGATTGCACTGACGTTTTCAATAGTCTTTGGTGTAATCGTGTACCGAATTACCACTGCAGCAGCTTTGTCATTCAGCACAAACGAGAAAACCAGGTCAAACGTTCGAGTGACTGTGACTGCAACTGCTGTCATCATTAACCTGGTTGTGATCCTTATACTTGATGAGATTTACGGAGCTGTTGCCAAATGGCTGACAGAAATTGGTAAAGCTGTCTCATCCCTCATTAAAATGTTGTATATATTGATAACAGAGTATGCAGGAAAGTTCTAATAGGATTATTTTCCATAGAAGAGTATCACTAAAGAGCATATCTGCAGGCTAAATGGGTAAAATTTTCCAAATTGCCTCAGTAACTTAGGGTCCTAAGTCATATTTGCAAAAATGAAGGCAGGGACGGATTCAGTTTGGTTCTTCAGGCATTTAATGGACTTAGGCACAATTTAGTTGGCCATTTATATACATACATTTTCTTTTTTGGATGTGCCAGATCTCCACACATGAGCTGATCCACACCGAACTGCGGTGTGTATAGTTGTATAAGTGGTGAAATGCATATCAGCGTACAGAAAATGACAGCAGTGCACCTTTGAGGTGTTTTAGTTCAAACCACCTTTGAGGTGTTTTAGTTCAAAAGCAGACCACCACCATTTTCTGCATGCTGGCACACATTTTGCCTCTTATACAACTGCATGCACCACAGTACTAGCTACTTTGAAAAGTGCCCGGCGCTGCAGTGCATACGTATGTAAAAATGCCCAAGAAGTGATTCAAACTGGGTTTGTGCCAGCTTCCATAAAATTCTTAGGCATCCAAATTCATTAGGTGCATTGATTTTGGACTCTTAAGTTCCCTTGGCCACTACAATAGGCATTGTGAACATGGTCAGAATGGATTCAAGGCAACACATCTGGGCATAAGACAGCACCTAACTACTGAACTGGACTCTGTTCTGACTCGGCTTATTGCTGGGATTTACTTAGCTTTCACATAAGTCTTTAGAGAGGCCACAGCTGGTAGGCAGAGTTTGAAAACATATATGCTACACTGACGGACTAAAATTCAGCTCCAAATAGGGGCTGTGCCCACTTTTTTTGCCCCAAAGCCTATTGAATACAACACTTGTAGAGAAGGTGGGTGACCTAGGTTTTAGCTTCTCACCCTGAGAGGATTTGGATCCATGTCTCCCAGTATGCAAGAAGCAATGTCTGCTCCACTGGTTATTCCTCACTTTCCTCCTCCTCATGTCATACTTAAAACCAATCCTGATAGACTTATTCAGGCGATACTTCTACTGATGTCCCTGCAAGAAGCTAGGGATCAGGCCCTTTTTAAATAATCTCCAGTGCCACACATTGGGCATGTCTACATGTTCATTAATGCACTGTAGTTGCTGTGAATTAAGTTTAGTACTTGGTTAACTAAGTACTAAATCAATGTGCAGTAACTTGTAGGCCTATGCGACATGGCTAGTATTCACTTCTGGTTTGGATTTGGATTCTGCTGATTTGGGGAACAGTGATTTGATTCGGTGATTTGAATCACTGTCCTGATTCAGCTGAATCTGATTCAGAGATTCGGCCGCTGCTGAATCTCTGAATCAAACAGGCCCCATCCCCTGCCCACATTCTGAGCCCCATCAATGGCTGCCCTGCCTGGCCCCAGTGTCCTGGCTCTTTGAAACAGAGAAAAAAAAAGCCCTGCACTTACCAGCTTCTGTCAGGTGGCGGGGGGGGGCAATCCCCACTCCCCCACGCTGAGTGGGGAGTTCTGCCATGACCCCCCAGGCTTGTTAAACAAACAAACAAACAACCCTTTTTGTTTGTTTGTTTAAAGAGCTGGGGTGCTGGGGCTGGGCAGCATGGGTGTGGGAGATTGGGCAAGGGTCGGGGAGTGCTCAGGGGGGTGGGGGAGCAGGCAAGGGATGGGGCCTGGTGGAGGTCCGCCATGGTCCACTCCCCATTTCCCCCTCTCCCCGCTACTTACCAGCACAGACTCTAGGTCCAGCTCCCTGCAGTGGTGATCAGGGACTGCCCAAGTTTCCAAATCTCTCTGAAGCTCTCCAAATCTTTTCCAAATTGATTTGGAGAGCTCTGAATCAATTCAGACCTTTTATTGGTCTCCCAATTTGATTTGGATTCGGCCACCAAATCGGACCAAATCTCCCCTGAATTGAATCAGCACACGAAGCTTTGCACAGCCCTAGTAACCTGTCCTACTGTGCAGTAGTGCTGGTGCATGGCTTTTTAGTGATGCTTCCTGCACAGTAGCCTAATACTACTGTGCAGTAGCATATTAGCATAGTTTTTGCCTGTAACACTTCTGCGCAGTGTTATTCTACATGGTTCATGTCTTGCGTAGACACACCCATTGTGTCACAGTTCATTCAGTCAGCTATCTCTAGTGCTAGCCTGTAGGCCTGTGCAAAGCGGCAAGTATTCTATTTGGATTCAGCCCATTCGAAGGACAGTGATTCAGTTTGGAGATTAGAATCACTGTCCCGATTCAATTCAGCTGAATCAGATCTGAAAGATTTGGGTCTGCTTCAGAGATTTGACCATAGACTAAATAGGCAGCTAACACAGCTGCCTCCAGGTGGTAAGTCTGTTGGGGTTGGGGCAGGGGGGAGGGAACAGGCATGCAGGAGGGAGGGATTGGGGCTGGGGCTTGGCCTGGGCCTGGGGCTGGGACAAGCTGCCCAGCTGGGGAGGGTGCAATGCAGGCGTGGCTCGCTCCAGGCAGGAGGGCGCAAGAGGCAGTAGGTCATAGCCCCCACTCCTGGTGGTGCCGCGCCTGCACCTTGCTCTGCTGCTGCCGGCCCCTTCTACCCAGAGTGAGCTGCATCCGCATCCCACCTCCCCACCACGCCCCGGCTGGGCAAGCGGCAGAGGGGCAGGGTCCCCACTCCCAGCACTGCCATGCCCACATCCCGTGCCCCCCTCCCCAGCCCCAACCCCAATCTCTCCCTCCCCTAACCCCAGTGGACTTACCAGCTGGAGGCAGCTGTGTCAGCTGCTTGTTTAGTCTATGGCTGAATCACCGAATCTTTTCCAAATCTATTTGGATGCTGTGAATCAATTCAGAGCTTTTAATTGGTCTCCCGATTCAATTCGGATTTGGAGATTTAGTCCCCGAATTGGACCAAATCTCCTCTGAATCGAATCAGCTACTGAAGCTTCGTGCAGCCCTACTAGGCTGAGATGCCAGCTGTAATTTAATAAGTTAAAAAAAATTATGTTCATTTATGCTGAAAAATGATCCTTTCCTTGTGACCTTGCATATTGCTCAGCTAAGCAAAACAACTGCAGTTTTATTTTTACACAACTTCCTAGATATTGCTTGTATCATACTGCATTTTTCCCAATTTGCCTGCAAATTTTTCCAAATTTGGTGTAGGAGCCTAAGGGAGAGGAGTTTGCACAAATCCTTTTCCCAAACCTTCATTTATTTTAGCTCTGGTTCAGGGTGATACCTAAACACTGAGTAGTCCCATGGAACTCGGTGGGATTACTCACAAGGTTAAAAGTTATACATGTACTTAAGTACTTAACTGAATCAGTGCTTAGGGCAGGAGACAGCAATAGTTTAATCACAGGTGACATGGAGGGTTAAGAGAAATTACTTCTGGAATTAATGCTACACTTGTGGCCTCAGCCAGGGAGTAGTTGTGCAATGATCATGTAGACTGTTGACTTCCTGACACACACTGAAAAGATCAGTAAAAGTGCAGATTACACCTGTTTCAAAGCATCAAGTTTCCCAATGCTGACTGTGATGCCTCACTGCCAGGATCCAGGTGGCAGCAACCTTAATTCAGATCTTGTTCGATTCATTGTAAATGGGGAGCAACTCCATTCAAGTCAAGGCAAAACCAATAAATGTAAAGCAGTTATAAAAGCAGAATCAAGTCTCTTCTGGTTCTGTGCATTCTTGTGTAGTAGACCATATTAACTGAGGAACACAAGTTGCTTGTACCTCCACAAGTGTGGAGACTCTCCCGACAGTAGAATTGGTTTAATTGTGCTCAATAGGAGACCATAAAGGGATCCTCTGAAGCTATGGGTGGGGTATGCATTGCCTTCCTGCAAGGAAAATCCTCTCTGTTGGAGCCCCTTATGAGTCAGGGGCATGGGTTCTTCCCCTAAATGTAACCTTCCAATCCTGGGGATTGCCTTACTGCCATAAGGGCTATTCTTTCTGCTGGTCCCCAAGCAGACCTGTCCAAAATGTGACCCATATTCAGCCTGTTCACTGCCAGGTGGGCCCAAAACCCATACATTTTAATGAAATATTTCCATAAATTCAGTGTGTGTGTGTGTGTGTGTGTGTGTGTGTGTGTGTGTGTGTGTGTGTATAATGTGAATGAAGAGCCAAGGTCTAAAGCTTCAGGTGCTCAGCCTGTTATGGGATGACTTTTCATGAAACTAAAGAACATAAGAAAAATAGAATTGAACCACCAGTGTTACAAGCAATGTGGCATACTGGTAATTTTTATTAACTTGGTTCTTATTTCAGCATTTAAATGTAAGTTTAGTTCTTAAGGAAGAAAAAAAAAAAAGAAAATCCTTTGGCCCCTCACCAATAGTTATTCAATTTACAGTAATACTTTCATAAAATTCTTGAAACCGATGCAATGAATCTCACTTCTTATTTAACATTTTAATTCAGTTGCAGAGGCTGATTCAGTAAAATATCATAATAAAAACCCTCTGCTCTCATTGTGACTGTACACTAGGGGACACGGGCATGGCAGATAAAAAACCTAGGGAGAGTCTTTAAAAGGCAAATCCTTCTGTTTTATGTTTAAGTAGATTAATTTGAAGAGTCTACATTTTGCACTTTAGAGGTCTGTTTCCTGCAAAGTGCTGAGGTCAGTGAAAGTTGAGGACATTCACCATCTCACTGGATAAGTCCTGGTCAATATAACGATTTACTGAAAATGTATAAGCAATTGGGTAATGGATTTTTAAAAGTTTTATCAAATAAATTCCTGTAGGCACAAAGGCTGAATGTGATGGGGAGAGCTGTGGAGACAAGTTGGCCTTTATAATTAAAGCACCTGAGTGAGACTTAAGAGCTCTGAGTTCAAATCCTATCAAAGATTTCCTATGTGACATCAAGTGATTCCCTAAGCACTGATCTAGGAAGGTTTTTGAGCATGTGCCTAGTGGTAAGCATGTGAGTAATCAAATCAAAGTCAATAGAACATCCATACTCTTAAAGTTACAGAGTGGATGCTCAGGTTTTTTAACTAATACTCTTAAAGTTACAGAGTGGATGCTCAGGGTTTTTATCTGAATCAGGGCTTTAAAATATTTTTGTTCCTTCCTCAATGAATTGAGATTACCAGCAATTCTCTAATTCAGAAAGTATTGTTAGGGTAAATTTGTGATGGCCTGACTTCCATTTGCCTTATGGTCCCCTTACACTACTCTGGCCTTAAAGCAAATGAGAATTAGAATCTAATTAATCAGTCATTGCAACAATAATGATATTCACCAACCTCTTCTATGCTACAGTGGTGGGTGTCATATCATTATACATTTCTGATATCTAGGGTGTGTGTTAGAACACCTTTTGTAAGTAGAAGTTTAACTGGGAGGCAAGTATTAATTTTCTGCATTTTACAGATATGGAAATTAAGGCACAGGAAGGTGAAATGACTTGCCTAAGATTACCCAGCAGGCCAATGACGGAGCCAAGCATAGAAACAATGTTTCTTGGTTTCTAGTTAAGTGCTTAACCTACTAGGGGTCATATAAATATCAGGATAGATAGTGAGTTGGAGTATTTTCTCAGGGCACCACATGATGGTCTGGCTCATTGTGTAATGTTTGTGCTGATATGCGTATGTCGCTGTGAAATAATTTTAACTGAAAGCAAAAACTGGAATCTTTAGGAGGGAGAAAAAGGTGCGGATATATTTCTCAGTGTCATTTTGAACAAAAAATATAGTATACTTGCTGATAACTATAAAAATATAGTTCTGGTTTAGGTTTGCCTTTATTGCCAGATAATTTGACCCTTTCTCTTGTTGTTTTTATCCTCAGAGGTACCAAAAACAGAGAGAACCTTTGAAGAGAGGTTAATATTGAAGGCGT
>NW_005842340.1:536042-545944 GCF_000455745.1 Alligator sinensis | reverse complement strand
CCTGCTGAAGTTTGTGAACTCTTATGCACCAATTTTTTATGTTGCCTTTTTTAAAGGAAGGTAAGATGAGTTTAAAAATGTTATATTATTTTAAATGGAGCCATACTAAAAACACCTAATGGCACGGAAGAGTCGCAAGCTGACTTTCACAGTTGCTATCGGAGTCCTAGCATGTGTTTGTCAGTGACCTGAACTGGGTCATTCCAGCCCACAGCCTATAAAGGTTGCCAACAGCTGATATAAACTATTCTAGACCCATCTAGCCTGCTCTTAAAAACTAACCAGGATGGAGATTCCACAACCACTCTATATAATCTTTTCCAGTGCTTAACCATCCCCATAGTGAGAAAGTTAGTTATTTCTGAATATCTAATCTAAATTTCCCTTGTTACAATTTAGGACTGCTGTAATGAATGAATAGCCCTGAAGGAGTTGGGACTAGGGCAGGGGTGGACGAAATATGACCTGCAGGCTGGATTCGTCCTGCCAGGCCATTCTATCTGGCCCACAGGGCCCCTCTAAAAAAAACAATTATTACTGGCCTGCAGCTGCCCCTCTGAATTATGGAATTAGAGCCTCACAGTGGGTCAGTCCTCCTATTTATATATTTGAATATTAACCTGAAGAGGGGGAGTAAGTTATTAAATGGAAAAATAAATGACAATTTTCCCTAAATTGTCAGAGACTCAAAGAGAGGTGCAATCCTTGAAACTCATTTGATTTAATATATTCAGGATTGACTAGAGTTTGAGCCAGTGGGGTCCTTCTAAAATTCATGATAGAATGACTAAATTTGAAATCAGCTGCTGTATTTGAGAAGTATTCTTTTAACTCTAATAATCTTTTTTTACCTCATTTTATATACTCCCATTGCTTACAGATTTGTTGGCCGTCCTGGTCGGTATGTGTATGTCTTTGATGGTTACCGAATGGAAGAGGCAAGTAGAAAGGAAATCGAATAGAAAACGTTAAAAAAGAGATATGGTTGAAAGTGTATTTCTGTGAAACACACATAATAATTTAAATGCACTTTATTTGCCAAAATGTTACACCTACAATACAAGAAAACCCCCAGATTCTATTAATCTTAGGCACCTGCATGGCCTCCATCTCCAACATATCTGAGCATTTCAAAACCTTAAAATGTGTTTATCCTCACAGCACCCCATGTGCTAGGAAAGGTCTATTTTCCCCCAGTTCCAGATGAAGTCTTTATGCACTGAATTGATCATGATCACACAGGAAGTCTGTGGGAGCGTGGGGTGCTGGAACCATGTCTTAGGCTCCACTCTCACCACTAGATTCTCCTTCCTCTCAAAAATATTCAAGTCTAAGAAAACTGCTGGTAAGGCATCTAACCACTCCATTCTCTTAGACCTTGAGTCTATGAACATTTACACAAACTTCCTTTAAACACTTACCTTAACACCAGTAGGATCAATCAAGGGCTTAGAGAGAAATATTTGCAAGATCGAAACCTTTTTGTTTCCATAAGGGAAGCAGTCTGTTGAATGAATATTGTTGGTACTGAATTATATTTATTATTATAAATATACAGGAAATATCTTAAAATAATATATTGAAGGCCCAAGGTACATTAAGTTATTTGAAAATTCGATATATTTTTCCATAGTGCAATTTATATTGGCAGTTCTGTAATGGAATGGAACCTGAATGGAATTGGAGTAACTGATGGATTTTTATTTAGAAATGTCTTGGTTATATGGGATTGTAGGTTCACGTCAATGTATATAGAATGTACAAGCTTTTACTTTTACACAGATTCTTTGTATTAATTCCCTCTTCATGCTGTCCTTTCTATTCACTTACAGTGTGCTCCAGGAGGCTGTCTGATGGAACTCTGTATTCAGCTAAGCATCATTATGCTTGGAAAGCAACTGATTCAAAACAATTTGTTTGAAATTGGAATCCCGTATGTATTTCAGCCTTTTTCTATTACCAGGCGCTTGTTCTTGCAAGACTGCAAATTAAGGGCCTATTTCTTATGTCACTGAATGAGAGTTTTGCTACTGACTTCAACGGGCTCTAGTTGAATATACCTAAAATGATGATAGATCACATTTCTGGTTGTGATTAAATGACCTGGCTGTATTTTACCTTAAATAATTGGTTCTATCTGGAGTAAATGGCTTAAAGAAATGATTGAATACATTAAATAATTGATCTAAATTAATTTCCGAAGCCTTGGAAAATAGACAAGGTATGATAGATGTCCTGGGAAGTTTTAAAGAAGCTTTCAGAGACACAGTGTTGAATACAAATTAGTTTAAAATGGGATGTGGGGGGGAAAGCATTAAAAAAAAACAAAAAAAAAAAACCTTAAAAAAGACTGTTTGAACTCTAAGTATTCTGTTGATTTACACACAACATCTACACATTTTTAATATGCCCATCACTCTCTCGGAGCTAAATTATGGGGGAAGATCTTGACAAGCTATAAAGCAACTGTCATTGCCATAGGAAACCACTGACAATGTAAGTTGTTGTCTACAAAAACATATGCCTCTGTGAACCTAGGTCACCTAGGTGCCACCATGCCCTATTTTTTGCCATAGGAAGGTTTATTCATAGAACTGAATTTTGGCTTGTGTGTTGAAAATGCTGGGAACTCTGTATCCCCAGTGACAGGTGGGGCTGCAGACAAAGGTCCTTCATAGAAAATGTCCTACTGCTGATTCCTGAGGCTTCACTTTTGCATTTGTCAGGTGCTTCCTGGCCTGCAGTTGGTGGCCAAATTTTCTGCACCCTGCAGAGAGACAGGGTTTTGTGGGTGTAGGTAACATAATAGTTTAGCTTACTGCTTCAGCTCCACTGAAGTTGTTTCGAGTTAATGAGTGCTGAATTACATCCTTAGGGGCAGTTCTGAAGATGGGGAATAGGAACCTTAATGAGGCTTCTGAATAATTGGGCACCACTGAGAGGAGCTTAAAAACTGCGTCCTTTTTTCCCTTTGCCTCAGCAAGAATTTTTCATGGCTAAAATAAAAGTAAAAAATATGGACCTGAATTATTCAAAGCTTGAATGTTCTTGAGTCAAGGTTCACCAGAGGGGCCTGTTTTCTCTCTGTCTCATGGAATTTAGAGTATATTCTGAGAAAAGGATGGTAAATTGTTCCCAAGGACTCTGACATGTTGAAACCTTAAAGCTTTCTCAGAGAGAACCTGGTGTGATTTTTCTCCCTGTTCCAAAAACTTACTGCTACTGGGTTTGTTTAATGGGAATTTTATGATGTTATAAATACCGCATTTATTATCTTTGATTCATGAAAGTGGAGGCTGATCCAATCAAAACACAGAGCTACTGTCAGGTTATTTCTCAATTCCCTGGCGGCACTGCTCAGAGCAAGAATGTGACGACCTTCCTGCTCCCCCTTTGGCAACAACCTACAGTGACCTCATTTGAAAACCTAAATAACTATTTAAAAACAAACATGCCTTCATTCTCCTCTTGTTATCACACCAATTAACAATGCTGTCTTTTATTAGCAAACAAGCCTTCACTTTTCTGTTGTATCCTGTTGTAGTCCTGTCCCCATTCTCACCTAAACTAATGCAGTCTCTGTCCCTCCTCCCTTCACCTATTCCCTCTACTCCACTGTCTCCCTGTGACACCCATCTTTCTTTCTAGATCAACCCTTTTTCATCATTAGGCATTTAAGTTTCCTACCTTTCTCACATTGGTCCCCATTCCTGTCCAAGAAAGGGAATGTAGGGAACAATCCTGTTGTGGCTGAGAAATGGGCTCTATAGTCTAATGGGCCTTTTTCATGTCTAGCTTTAATGGTGCTATAATTCCCTGTTTTGCACCTGTCTCGAGGTGAACAAGCGAGTCGGTGAAATGAGTACAACTCTCTCTGCAGCCCCTGGAAAGATGAAAAAAGTGCCGTAACTCTGTTCTCCCTTGCAGAAAAGATGTAACAAATATCACTTTTCTATAGGCATTTGAAGCTTCCCTTTGATTTTTTTTACTTGGGATGTAATTCTCTAAGTCAAGTCTCCTCTAAGAGAGGTCTTGTTTCTGACTGAATTCTACAAATTTTCAGAATTATTTCTATGGAACCCTTTTTGGCTTCACTGCTAATAGACCTGTTTTAGCATTCTTAGCCTCAGTATGATCTGCTTCTCTTACTCAAAAGCCAGGAATAATTAAAATGCCTGTACAGCTGAGAAGGGTACAGGCTAGATCCAGAAGGAATAACCATCCAGTGCATGCACCATGCACTTAAATAGTTGGAAACGTCTGGCTGACATCTTAATTCTACCTTGTCCACAATCAATGTTGATTGAAGACTTCTGAACTTAAGTGTCAATGTCACTCCTGTTTTGTGCAATTGTCGGGACAAATTCTAATCTTGCCTAGTACTTTTACAGTGAAAACTACTTCATAGGTACGATAGATGTAACTTTCTGATTTGCTCTACTTTTCTGTGATTTCTTTTTTCCATTTTGGCGTCCAAGAATATCAATACAACTAGATAAATGCAGTGACACCGGAATTATGCTAAGCCTTCTTGAATCACAGCTGAATGTATGTTCTCTGGGGCTGGAATTCACAAGTTTTAACAGATGTAAATATGCCACAATTCATTCAGATGTGTCAGATACCATAATTTTCTCCTTCTTGCCACAGCCATTGACCCTGAAGTGTTTCAGGGTTTGAGAACTCTGCTCTACAGCTCTCTTATGACTCCTTTTCATCAGTTCCATATTCCTATCCATACTGCAAAAATCCATGTGGTTATTTTATCCACATGGTGGTTATTTTATCCCTGTCTCAAACCTTGGTGACAAACCCTTAGGGTGAATCCTGGTCCCATTGAAGTTAATGGCAAAACTCCCATCCACTTCAGTGGGGCCAGGATTTCACCCTTTATATCCAGCATTAGTTTCCATTGCTTCTTTCAAAGTGCACTTAAATATGTTGGATGAGAAAACCAAGAGCCAATAAAATCAATTTCAAGGCACCCGTTCATAGCTGCTGTGCTGTATGGTGCATTTTAGTTCCTAATAAGAGTACATAATTAATGCTAAAATGCATCTATTATTTACAATGGAGTGTAGGCCTGTAATTCTTAAACACAACCAAAACCTCTGTTGACTTAAACGCTGGGAGTTTTGAGCATGCCTAGGGCACAGGGTTGGATGGTAAATATATAACACAGTTCAGAGACTATACGTCCATTCCCCCCCATCCTGCTCTTTTCTCCCTTCCCCAGCCCATTTTGGGAATAGTGGCAGATGTGAGTAGATGGCAGGAAGAAAATGCAAGACATTTAGTGATCTTTCCATAAACAGTTACAGGCAAGGGCAATGGGATCTTTTAGTCTTAGACTGTCCCACCAGACACTCAGGATACTAACCCCAGTAGCCTCCACTGTCTACCATCCTAGATGGGAAGTAACAGCCATAGCTGAGAGGAGTCTTCCCAGCCTCCTGTTATCAATAATCTCTCACTCTTTGAAACATTGGCTTTGTTTTTATTTCCTCCCCTGCTATGTTGCAGATAGTGATTGGTTTCTACGTTAGCTGGTGGTTTCATACAAGTCTTTAACTGCTCTACTACCAGCTCCACTAGCAGAACCAATGGTAAACTGGACACAGAACACTAAACTGGCATAGTGGTATAGATGCTGGCAACTGATCAGCAATTGATCTCCTCTTGTGGCAATCACCGTTGTATTTGATCAATCGATGTGTAGTGTGGGAACTGAAGAAAAAGTCTAGTATAACAAAAGCCCCTATCTCATTCCTTTTCTATTTCTAAATCCCTTTAGCTTCCCATTATGCTTCTTCCCTCTCCCCTATGCTCTCTCTCTTTCTGCCTCCAACTCTGTTCATCCCATTCCTTACTCCATTTCAATAGTGTCCCCCTGTACATACACACACCACAATCCCCCCCTCCCCCCCCCCCCCCCTCAAAATTACCAACCCCCCCCCCCCCCCCCCCCATCCTTAAAATTACTTTTGCCACACATATGGAATAACTATAGAATCACATAGGGGTAACAAGAGAAACCCAGAATGAACATCTCATATGCTTGCTCCCTACCCTGAGCACTCTGCTTGTGAGTCCTATTTATTTGTCCTCATCTTTTGTCTTTGTGAGCCTATGAGTTATTTGGATCAAGGATGGTGCTCCAGTGCATGAGAAGCTGAGTGACCATTTGAAGCACTGTTTCTTCTAAGAGAAAATGGGCAGCACTGTCTATCTTCAGGGATACTGCGAAAGAACCTGTGCACGCATCCCTCTCCTGCTATAGCATGATGCTCAGTCTTGACCAAGTCTGGACAAATCACACCAGTGCTACCTGCTCTAAGCTTACCTTTCCCCAAAATAGGTCTCTGTCTTATCTTTTACTCTGGTTGTCACCTTTTCTCCTTTTATGCAGCTCATTCTCCCCAGCCACATACTTTCCTTACCTTTGACCCTCACCTGCAAAAAGATGACATAATTGCCATTACTAGTTCCTTAACTTCCTCAGCTAATGAAAAAAAATGATGCTTCTATGATTCAGTCCTCCTGGGATGGGCAACTTTGCATTGCTCCTGCTTGAGGAATAATCAGGTTCACAATACTCAGAAAATAAAATGGTCCCATTCCGCTCTCCTTGGTTCTCAGTTTGCTTCAATGCCATTTTCAAATGTTGATCTTCTGGATAATTGCAAAACAATTTTCACACAACCATGTTAAAAAGTTCTACTTAGTTTTAAAAGTACAATCATCTGGGTAACTATGGAGTTCTGTAAAACTCATTTTCACTACTCTACTGTGATAGAGTTGGAGAATAACCCTGAGCATGTCTATCCAGTGAAAATCCCTGTTTTCTGTTCCTTTAACTTTCTGACACATTTCTCTTTGGTCTGAAACTTCACATGCTTGGAAACAACACAAAGGTACATTTTTGTGGAAAGTTTGAGAAGAATCAGCTTGGCTCTTTTTCAGTGAGTTGATCTTTTTAAAAGAAAATCAAAGCACTCTTTGAGGCTTAACTGATAATGGCTCAGGGTAGCAAATTTCATGCTTGGAATAAGGATAGTTCATAATAAAAAAATTAAAAATAATTCTATGTGATTGGGCACTGGATTTAGTGTACTCCCAGTTAACATAAAAAAGGACCTTTGTTCTAGTTACAGGGTTCCCAGTGGAACTCTGGAGATGCATTAAACTCTATAGCAAGGCTCCATAGTGCTACAATAGAGGATTAGATCACCCAAACTCTGTGTAAACACACCCAAACTTAATCTCTATGGGCGCTTGTACACATAACAAAAATTGGCCTTTTTTGCAGTTTAATTGCATCACACTGTACATGTGTGGGGTTTTTTATGATTTAAATGAGTTTGCTACATTGCAAATCAAACCACATCCACATGTAATTTAGTTTGCAATGTAGCTATTTGTAATGTTGCAGACTTTGACAGCTTGCCCCCCCACCACAGGAGCAGTGGGCTGAAGGCAGAAGGGCCCCAGGGTATGAGCTGCAAATGGGCCATGCAGCCCCTGAGCTGTGGAAGACTTTGGTCCTTCCTTCCATGGTGGCGGTGCCCCCTGGGGCTGCCCAGGTGGGCTGCTAGTAGGTGGGTGCAGCCCCATCTTCAGTTCAAGGAACTGTTGGATTGGGCTGTGTGCTGCCTGTGAGATGGGGCAGCACCTGCCTGCTAGCTGCCTGCCTGGTTGGGCCTGGGGGGTGCTGCTGCCATGGAGGGAAGGTCCAGAACCCTCTCAGCTCAGGGCCCACCAGCAGCTTGCTCTCCCACCAGGGAAAAAAAAAAAGGATCAGGTACCCACCAGATCCAACTTGTCCCCAAGCCCACGTGGGGAGTAGCACCTGGTGGGCTTCCAGCATGCAGGCATGTGGAAGAGTTGGATCCAACAGGTGTTGCCTGCAAGCTGGGGCAGCACCTGCACAGCCAGCACCCCACCTGCGTGGCCCTGGGAGGGTGCCGTCACCCTGGAGAGAAGGACCAGGTCCCCCTGAAGCTCAGGGGCTGCACGGCCTAGCTCACATGGGTAGGCTCTGCTAAGGAAAAAAAAAAAGTGTTGAGGGGTCTGGTCCTCTTTTTTTTGTTTGTTTGTTTTTGTTTCTGTGGAGCATGCCTGATTCTCTCATGGCCAGAGGGTGAGCTGACAGCTGGCCCTAAGCTGCAGGGGACCCAGACCTTCCCTCCATGGCAGTGCCACCCCCTGGCAGCACCTGTCCGCTAGCAGCACACCCAGGTGGCACCAGGGGATGCCACCTCCACAGAGAGCAGGACATGCATCCCCGAGCTGGGCAGACTCCAAAAGATGCGGGAAAGCTCTGGGAGGAAAAAAAAAAAGGATTAGGCCCCTCACCATAACAGTGACAGAATCCACTAAAATGAAATGGTGGGTTTGTAATCATCACAATTAAAAATCCACCATTTCAATTTAGGGGACTAAACCCCTGTCACATGTACAAGTGGCCTATAGCTCTGATTCTCAGCCAGGGTGATGCAAGATCCTTTAAAGGGTGCAGCGATAAATGAAATGTGAAGAGATAAGCAGATAAGGGTAGGTTCAGGCTTTCCTTGCCTGTCTCCTGCTGCCCCTGCCAACTGTCTGCCCCCATTGCAAGAAGGTAAGCCCTGTAATAAATAAATTAGTGTTTACAACCATTAAAACAAAAAAAAAAAAAGTGTCGCTTTACTTTAAACTCGGTGTCCTCCCACGCTGAGCCCAGTGCATGCCCAGAAAAGGAATCAAGTTAGTTGGACCTGGCTCGCTCAATATCTGCATAGATCTGCTGCATCAGTGGGGCTCTGTTGGCACTTTTATCTAATAGCTGATTAAATCTGTTATTAGAAAAAGCCCCCAAAAGCCCTGCTGAAGCACTCGAACTATACAGATGCTGTGGAGCTGGATTGAATGAATGTGCTGCTGCTTCCAAGAAAGCACTTTTTTTGTTTGTTTTTTTGTTTTTTAACATCTGTAAGCACTAGGCCTGTGTGAAGCAGCTAGTATTCACTTTGGATTTAGATTCAGCCGATTCAGGGGACAGTGATTTGATTCGGTGACTCGAATCACTGTCCAGGAATCAATTCAGCTGAATCTGATTTGGAGATTCAGCTGCAGCTGAAATGGCCAAATCTTCGATTTGGCCCCATCCCCCACCTGCTGTCAATGGCTGCCCCACCCATTCTCCCAGCTCCGGATTCTTAAGGGAAAAAAAAAAAAAGCCCCCACTCACTGGCTGCTGCCAGGTGGGGGGGGAAATCCCCACTGCCCCTCACTGCCCCATGCCATGTGGGAGGGCTCTGCTATGAGCCCCCCAACCCCCACCTGCTCTCCCAGCCACACCCCACATGGCTGCCCTGCCTGCCTCAGTTCCTGAACCATTAAAAAAAAAAAGCCCCCACTCACTGGCTCCTGCCAAGTGAGGGACGATCGCCACTGTCCTGCACTGCATAGGGAGCTCTGCCATGAGCCCCCAGAAGTCCTGAGGCCACTGCAGCAGCTTGTGATTTCAGGTTTTTTTTTGGTTTTTTTTTTTTTTAAAGGGCTGCAAGCTGGGGCAGGCAGGCCAGCTATGGGGGGCTGAGAGTGGGCAGGGGTTGGGGGGCTCATGGCAGAGCCCCCCATGCAGCATGGGGCATTGGGGGGGCAGCAGGGATTGCCTACCTCCCCCCAGCCTGGCAGCAGCCGGTGAACTGTGTCTCAGACGGCCAGAGCCGACTCAAGTTGCGTTAGAAATTGGTCGTACGTTAGGGCGGGCTGGTGAATGGAGAGGCAGACACAACTTATCGGTTGCAAAAAACTTTACTCGCCGCTTGCAATCATGACGCAGGTGGTCCGGTCGTCTGAACAACCACACGAGTTGTTCCAGCTGGCGGGGCCCAAGCCAGTTAATCCGTCCGCAATTC
>NW_005842340.1:520268-535999 GCF_000455745.1 Alligator sinensis | reverse complement strand
GACGGGAAGAAAGATCGATAGGTGATCAGTCTATTGATCGGCAGCCGCAAGTCAGATAACTTCAGAGGCACTCTGCAGCGTGCTCAAAGCTCTTCAACTTGGGCGGAAGTCGTGCGGAATTTTAAATGGCCAGCGAGCCAATTACTAGCTGCCACGTGTGAATAATTTAGCACTGGCCAATAGCAGGGCACAAATTTACATTCGAATAGCGGGAACTCTTTGCACCGTGCATTTCTGTGCTGCAAAGAAGAAATGCATCCTGCAAAGGAAACTGCAAATTGGCGGGAACTCTCTCTTGCACGCGGGCTCTCAATTGCAGCAGAACACTCTGCCGTGCAAAGGAGCTCTCATGTGGCCAGGAAATTCCATAGTGCCGAGGCACAAAAATCACTGGGTCGTGACAAATTGGAGCTTTTTTTAAAAGAGCCAGGAGCTGAGAGAGCAGGTGGAGCAGCCATGGGGGGGAGCTGAGACAGCAGGCAGGGTTTTCCCATGGTCCCTTCCTCCCTCCTCCAGCCCCCCCTTCCCCACCCCCCACTTACTAGTACAGAGTCCAGGTCCACCTCCCTGCGGCAGCAAGCAGGAACTGCCCAAATCGCCGAAGCTCACCAAATCTTTTCCGAATCAGTTCAGAAAGCTTTGAATCAAGTTGGACCTTTCTGTTGATTTCCTGATTCAATTTGGATTTGGAGATTTGGCCACTGAATCAGGCCGAATCTCCTCTGAATCGAATCAGCACCCGAAGCTTCGCACAGCCCTAGTAAGCACGGTTTGTTTTTTTAAAATGGTTTGTTTTTCACAAATGTTGTGGAGGGGTGCCTTGAGTCTGATGAAGGGTACCTCAAGTATAAAAGGCTGAAAACCACTACTTTATAGCCTCACCACTGATAACACAGGAACAGCATCGATATGAATCCTCACTCTCAAATAACACTCTTCATCTCTAGATCTGAAAGTGCTTTACCGAGAAGGTTCCTGTTTTATAGATAGGGAAATAGAAGCTGGGACTGGTGAAGTCAAAATGAAAACACAGAAAACCATGTTCATGGGGTGAAAACATAATATACATCAGATAGAAGTTGAATCTTTTATATATATGCACTGCTCTTGTTAAGGGGTGTATGTACTCCATACAAGTATATATCAACAAAGATAAACGCATATCCCTTTCACTGGAGAATGCCTGAATCCCCATCTCAAATGACTGGATGCTCTTCCAGCAACCCACCATGCATGCAACCTACAGTCACTTAGCTCCCAGCTTCTCACAGATGTATGTATACCCCAGCACACTCGCAGGTTTTGATTCTGATCTCACACTCAGGGAAAGTCAGGACTATCCCCACCCAAGAACATCCACCTGCATCCAAGATTAAAGAGTTTTGCTGGCATTAAATCACAGTGAGGCTACAACCAATCCTGAGGTTTCCATGTCTATTTGTGCAAATGAATACAGAGGGGAGGTCGTGTGTGTGGCAGGCCATTCCTTTGCTGAGTCACCCACCTCATTGCACCCGACCACCTACCAAGCTCTGAGCACCTCCCTGGGGCTGCCTCACGTTTGGCCAATCCCCTTCGTGGAGCATACCTGCAAGCCGGGGGGTCATTGCTTCCACCACCCAGGGGTCTGGACTGTTTTTGGGTCCTGTGCCCCCTGGGGTACACAGGCTTTGTATTCCTTGAGGGTGCTTGACTCACTGTGACAACTCGGGGTGCTTTGTTTAGCCTGAAGCACAAAAGAAGCCTCCCTTGGTTATCTGAGCCAAAGGAATAAAAAAGGCATGCCCAAACCCTCTCCCAGTGAGTTCACCACACTTGGTACAGTGGAAAACTTTATTGGTACACAAGGTTGGCTTGGGGAAGGGTACAGGACAGAGCTGCATCACAAAATAACGTTAGAGCAAACAGTGTGGCTAGGTAGCCTTTGATCAAGCATCTCCTTTACTGCAAGCTATATATTTAGATAGGTTTCAAGTAGTTTACTCACAAGTATCATCCAAAGGCTGATTGAGTTTTCCTCTGGAGGCAGGCAGTTTATGGTATGTCCATGAACTTTAAGAGACAGAGAGAGAGCCCCCCCATCTTTCTGACTGGTTAGTTGCTCCCCAATATGGCCTTCATCCCTCCTCCAGGAAGATCTTCTTAAATAACTTATCTGACCCCACTCTCTATACCCAATCAGGGCAGGTGTTGTTGGACAATTAAAAAAGCATCACTGGTTGCCTGGTAGAGTGACAGAGGCTTCAGCCCCTGCTCTCAGGCCATGAGGTCACTGCTTAGGACAATAGAGAGTTTTCCCCTCCCATCAGTCAGTCAAGTAGGCAGAACTGGTTGCTTAGCAACTGGAATGATAGACACCTGAGATTATGGGAGAGGGACACAGACTAGCCTCAGGGCGAGGAGGAGGCTGGAATAGAATTTCATCAGAAATGTGCACCTTAATTGCCTCTGTGCACAGAAAGGAGAGGGACATTTATGGACTGTATAATTTTACGGAACAAAAGTAGTTCTGGAAAAATGGTATTAATAATTTCCTTAATTAACTGCTCACTGTCTAGTGAGATCCCCTATCAGCATCAGGAAAATACTCAGAAATGTGCTGGAAGGATCTTCCAGTTCTTTGTTAAAAGTTCTGCATTAAATTGAAGGGGAGGTTAGTGGAATTGTGTCCAGTGCCATAGCATGGCATGGGAGGTGAGTGGGGTGACCACCCTAGGTGCCTAAGGCATCAACAGGCACTGCCCAGACAGGGTGGGGTGTGGAACAGAGCTGTGAGCAGCTCATTTGGGGGGAGGGGTGCGGGAATGGGGGAAGGGCATCCCATCACAGCATGCACTCTCAGGCAGCATGTGCCCCCAGCTCTCTGCATGGGGTGAGGGCAGGCTGCTGCTGCGGGCATGCCCCAGGCACCAAACTTCCTTACTACGGAACTGATTGTGTCATTGATCCTTCCCTACCTGTGCCCATGAATAGTGCTACATCACTGCAGCCAGAGAAAGCACTATTTGAATTTCATAAAAATACTTACAAAGAGTAAATATTAGTGCCTGTGCCTGCCTGGTCTCAAGGAGGCGCTCTTGTGCTGACTTGGAGCATGTGCCTGGGACTGGCTGCTGTGTTTATTCCAGTGGTCTCAGAGAGGGTCCATGTTCTCCCTGAAGGAAACCCAGAAACTCATCTGCCACAACTTTGATCTTTCTTTCAGTGGTGGGGTCCCCTCCTGTGGTCCCTCTTGGATCGGTCATACTTCCTGGTGGTATTCATGGTGCTCCACCTCCCTTACATCCCATCCATGCGCCAGCCTCTAGGATGGCCACTTGATGGTAGGATGGCTTGCCCTCCAGTGTCAGCTCCCATTCTCTTCTCAACATTAAGCCATCCCTGCTCTTCTGCTGGGTCTGTTGTTATGGCTAGGCTGCCTGCCGTGCTATCCTGGCTGCTCCTAACCCCAGAGCACTACCTGTATCTCTGACCCTCACCTCAGGGTTCCTTGGGGCAATCCACAAAAGTAAAAGAAAAGGAGGAAATTAACAGAAAGGACAAAGGGGTAGGGCCTTGGCCTGTCCCCAGTCACTGGCCCAGCATCTGTGGCTCCTGCAGTCCCTCAACACTGTCCTCGCTCCTTCCCCTCCCTGCAGACCCCTCCAACGGGTCTGTTGCAGGATCCCTTTGTTACTCAAATTGCTAATTGCTCAAATCACAAGCGAGAATTTATAAAGGGGGATAAGGCAAGGTGCTGCATTTATTGATCACATGAGTTAGACATAGAAGTTCAGGCACACCATTCATATAAATGCATATAAATCATCATACACATAATTACACACAGGCATACACATACACAAAACAACCATTGCATCCACACATACACCAGATATAGTTACCAGCAATAGTTGCTAAATATCATCCCAGGGTGGCCAACCTGGGTTTATTGAGTAAATGATGATGATTTGAAGATAGCAAATTTGAAGATAACAGCTGGAGCTGGGTGAGCAGATGCATCTGTGCTTCGATGAAACAGCAGTAAAGAAAGAGACTCACCCAACTTGGCATTTTCAACGTGTTCTTTTATAGGGACTGGCATCCTTTGTTTCAGTGCTTTGAGGTTTTTTCATACCCAGCTTCTGTTTTTGCAGTTGTTCTTCTTTTCTCTTCGGCTTATCTCAGCCTTGGAGTGTTTTTGCTGCCTGTCTGGCAGGATGGGTGCATTCCTTCTCCTTGTTATCTTCTTTGTGCCCTAGGCCTAGAAGGGATTCTTCAGCCATTCATTAATTAGTTTACTGACTGGTAACTTACATTTGGCACCTTGTTGCTTACATAAACAGTTAAATCTTCTTCTCTCATCTCTATGCCATTTTCTCACCATTCACCCTTTTACACACAGTCATACATAAAGGTTATGCAGAGTTCATTCACTTATGTCAAGCAGAAGGATACAAAATGGAGTTTTCAAGTTGCTTACAGGACAAGAATAACATGGTTACAGTTCACTACTATTACACTCTATGTTAACATCAGCTACATTAGTTTAGTTCATGCTACACCTTGACAGTCCCTGGCACCATTCGTGCCCAGTGCGGGAAGCATTTTCGCTGCCTGCTTGCTGTAGTGCTTCCACCATGGTCTTGCTGCTGGCATTTATTTCAGCTGGGTTGTGTCCTAAGATGATGTCACCTACCCGTCTTGCTTTTAACCAGAAATAAACACAGCTCACAAACTGCGTGGGTGCTCTGTGCCAGTGTGGCTCATCTGTCTCTTCCCTGCCTGAAACAGGTAAGTTTGCCCTGGCTTCAGGGCTTTTCTTGCAGGAACAGGCTGTCTCCATCCCAGGTCCTGACATGGGTGGGGTCTCTTGTGCCCTTGTTTCCATCCCCCTGGGGCAGTGCCCTCAAAGCAGATGAGTTAGCATCAAACAGAAAGAAAATTTGATAGAGAGTCATCTAGTTCTTTCTTATACAGTCTTAAAAATCTCACTAGCTATTCTATTGATGTCAACTGAATACTCTGTATGATCATTATACGCAGAGGGCTCTAGCCTCATCTTCACCTGGAACAGAAGCAAGTGTGGTCCAGCCAAGGGTAAAGGTTATGAAACCCTGGGGCAGAATTGGGGGGAGGCAGGGAAATGACTAAGGCTGGTTCCATCTCTTTCCCAATTTAGAGCAACCTTAGGACTCCAGCCACGTTCACTTCCCTTTCCTCTGACCCAGTGTTCCCCAATACTGAGTGATATAGAACATGCTGCAGCATGTCGAGACCACATAGGACTTTTCTGTGTGTAATTTCTGGGGTACCTGCAGCACTGCACTACTGGAGGCTCTGATCCCTGTATATTTTTCAGGCACAAAATATAAATGTATACAGCAGAGTTTTCTTAATATAAACCTGTTCCTGGTCTGCATGGTCCCTGTCTTCCAGTTAGGGGGCTTGAGAAGGCAGGTTTATTTAAACATGGGAACAAATGAATAAATCCACAGCTTTCTCCCAACTTCATGTCAAAGACACATGCACCGCTGTTTCCAGGCATTTATCACAAGCTGTCAGAGAAAATTTGGTGGGAGTCCCTGGTTAAGCTATTGGCCACACTTCATTGGAATTAATCTGGATTTTCACTCATACCGTACATATGTGATCTGTTGTACAGCAGTGTACATCTCTGTAAAATATAAATGTTCCCCTGAAAGCTGAGAAAAATATGATAAACATAAATCTTTGGGTCTGATGCTAGGTCCTTTGCATTTAGTTTTACTCAAATTTTGGAGAAACTTCGTAGTCTTTTATACTTTTTCATCAATATTTTTTCAATCTGTAAATTAAGATAGAACTGTTTAGGAAACTGAAATCCACATGTTACCAGCTATACTAGTGAGATATATAGCTTCTGCATTTTTTAGATTTGGATTGCATTTTGTATTGAAATATACACTATTCTAGATTGTGCTTATAGGGCAATAGCTTCTATTCCCATCAGCGAATCTTTACTACTTGTAAGTCTGCACCTTATGGTTGTAACACTGCATTGAGATACAATATTGCTATAAATGTGCTAGTAATTTAGTGATAAGTTTAATGCTTCCAAGATGGCATGCCTCTTTTATTTCCTCAGAATTTTTCTTTACTCAGATGCCTATTCTAGTAGTTACAATTAGAGAGTCAGGTCAAAATCAAAACTTCAAGCCAAAATCCTTTGAATTATGGGACTGGAGAAATCAGGTGGCTTTGGGTCAAATCCAGAATAGAAATGGAAGTTTTTCTTTGTCTGGTTTAGTGGCAGCCAAAAATCTCACCAGAATATTTGGTCATGAGAGCCTTTTACTGTTCAGAGAGCAGAAGTTTTTCAGGATCTGCTATGCTGATTCATGAGGGAGAAATTTCACAAGAATAATCCTTGAGATTTTGGTGCCAGGTCTATTTTTGTTTTACCATTTATACACATAAAGGTGCATCTGAATACAGATTTAGGGCTTTTAAACTATTAAGAGAAAGCTTTAAAATAAGACTGTGCACAGTTGTGTTGTGCCCTCAGACACGCATACAACTCCCTTTGACATAACTCTTATGAGCTATCTATAAATCTCTTCTCTTTGGCTGTCCTATTGACTTATGTATGTGCCAGTACACTCTCAACAAAAGAGATTGCTGTAGTGATACAAGTCTGTTTTTGTAAACATGTGATAAACCTCTTCAGGGTTGATGTTAATAGTTATATAATTTCTTAGCTTCCAGTGATTTAAAAATAAACACCACCTCTATCTCCAGCTTCAGGATATATACTTCACTCTCCTATTCATTCCCCTTGGTTCAAAATACAAGCTATTGCACCAGGTTGCTGCAGACACTAATGACTACATTTAATGTAGATGACACCTTTCTGTGATTAGCATGTTATTGGGTGTTATTTTTATTTCTGTTGGGATTGCATGGCTGCTCTAGGATTTGGGTGTGCATCAAAGGGACCAGGTATTACCAAGGGCCAAATTCTGTTCACCTGACTCATGTTCTGATCTGTACATGATCCCCTGAAGCTGCATCTCCCAGTTTTATGTTAGCATAGTTCAGATGTAGTTTAGAATCAAGCCCTGGAGGTCCCTCAGGATGAAAGGCAATTTATAAGTGTGATACTATTACTTCTGTTCCACGTTTAATATGTTTTATTGGCATGATTGAAATTGGTGATTTTTTTATTATTATTATTACCATCTATACCACTTAGATTAGCTGAGGAATAGGGAGTTTCTGCCTGAGGTCAACAAGCCATGTTTGGACCCTTTTTGCTGACATTTACTTGTGCTTGTTTTTGAGGAAACATATCTTGCTGTGGACACACAATACCATTCTTCCAAGATTTGCACTGGTTGGCTTTTGCTTTTCAGGTTGATTTTCTGGTATTAGTATTCACTTTGAAGAATTTTAAAGGTCTTGGTACCTTCTGCTTGTGAGACCATCTCCATATTCCTCCTCTTCCCCATACCATGTAACTGTTGTAGTCAGGAGACATGATCTTGATGGATCTACTTTGGTTTGAAAAATTAACAACTGCTGACTCTCAGTGCAGGAACCTAAGATCAGGAATTTACCTCATGCATATTAGGGCTGTGCAAAATGGCACCATTCCATTTGCCTTGAGTTTTGGCAGTTCAATGGAACGGTGTTTCATCTCGAATTTCATTTCGAGTTGAAACAGCTGTTCCATTCCTTTGAAACAGAAAAGCTGTTTTGATGCTGTTTCGAGTTTCGCTGTGGATGGGAAGTCAGGCCCGCTAGGCTGACTTCCCATTTCCAGTGCTATATCATGCCAGGGGTTGAGAGGGAGCCCAGCCGGGCTGCCTCCCACCCCCGGTGCGGTCTAGTGCGAGGGAGTAGGAAGCAGCCCAGGTGGGCTGCCGCTCGCCCCCAGCACAATCTAGTACAAGGGATTAGAAAGCAGCCCAACTGGGCTGCCTTCCACCTCCGGTGCAATATATTGCGGGGGACTGGGAAGGAGCCCAGTTGGGCTGCCTTCCACCCCCCAGCACAATCTAGTGCAAGGGATTAAAAAGCAGCCCAGCTGGGCTGCCTTCTGCCTCCGGTGCAATCTATTGCGGGGGACTAGGAAGGTTGGGCTGCTTTCCGCCCCTATCGGATCTTGCACTGGGGATGGCAAGTCAGCCCAGCTGGACTGACTTCCCATCCCCAGGCTATGGTCAAAACGTTTTGACTTTCAAAACGTTTTGACCAGCCTTGTTTTGTTTTGACGCTATTTCAAGGGCCTTTGTTTTGTTTTCATTTTGCTGTTTGACCTCGAAATTGATCGAAACAGTGTTGAAACAAAATGGCCGGTGAAATTTCACACAGCCCTAATGCATATCCTTTCCAGTCTCTTCAGTTTCCGGGCCCATCACGTGGTGCATCTCTTTCCCCAGGCTTTTCTAGTAGCCAGCACTGGGATGTGTGCAGTATTGGTGGAGATCTAAGGCTACATATCTATCTTTCTTAAGGGGTAGAGAGTGAATACTATGATTGTTTATGAATTATTAATATTTGATAAGGTGCCTAAAGTCTTAGACAGATGCACAATTAATGTATATCTAGATCTAAATAATTATAATAAAGAATGACCCCTAACATTGTTATATCAATTTTATGCTAGTATAATTTTAGTAATGTTAAGGTGGTTACACAGGACCATGGACAATGGTATACTGGATCAGTTCCAAAGCCAGTCCAGCATCCTGTCTCTGACAGTGAGCATCCCAGATTCTTCATTAGATAGCATGAGTAATGTGGTAGTAAGCCGAAGAGTGATAATGTGGCATAAAATTGGTAGAACAGAGTGAAGACTTGGGTTGAATTCCTGCCAAAAAGAATGAGTTGGCTCAATTAGTCCTTTTCTTTCCTAGGAAGTTAAAGAAGCTGTTCAGAAAGCTAAAGGATGACAGAACAGAGCCCAAGGAGCATGACGCCAGCCATTCAAAGCAACCTCAGCAATGGGAACTTGACTACAGCCTAGAACCTTTCACTGGCTTGACTCCAGAATACATGGAAATGAGTAAGATTTATGAGTTTGTAGGTGCCTGTTGTGGGCACCTGTTGTTCTTATGTCTTATCTTTTTTTAGTTTTTAATGGCTTTTAACAGTAACCATAATTCACTGTAGTGCCAGAGGATCACAAATGTCATATTCTTAGCATGATAGGAAGAGGAAGATATTAGGGGTGTGCAAAGCTTTGGTCGCTGATTCAATTTGGAGAAGATTTGGAGGCCAAATCACTGATTCTGAATCGAATCAGGAGACCAAAAAACCCCCTCCGAATCAATTCAGAAAAGATTCAGAAAATGATTTGGAGGTTTGGCTATTTGGAAGGCAGTCTTTCAGGGAAACAGAAACTGAGAAGAAGGAGGGGGAGCAGGGGGAGGAAGACTGACATCTGTAGCTGGCCGGTGACTATGATAATTCCCTGAGTCTTCTTTCAATCATAGTGCTCTGGGGGAGGGATGTAGAAACAGCATATAAGCCCCTGTCTGCAGCTTTCCGTCCCTTTTGTGAGCTGTTTCTCTCTGTGCAACAGCATCTGAAAGGTACCACTGGACTGGCTTGGCTTCCTAGTCAGTCTCCTGATAGTCTGTCTTCTTGGAAAGGACTGGATACAGCTTACTAATTACCCTTGCCTAGAATCCCACTACTTATCCCTATCCAATCCATTTATTTCAACTTATTCTTCTCCCCAAAACCTCTTATTTGTTCTTGTTATTTATTTTCTACCACACTTTTAAAAAAGAAAGCTGTGTTTTGCCTGCCTGACAGTGTGTGATCCATCACTGTGCAGGAAAGTACATACATTACACATACTTACATACATATAGTACACAGAAAGAAGAAGAGATACTAGTTACACACACATACAGTAAACAGAGTGAAGTAAAGATATTTCAGTTGCACACACACATGCACATTTTCCAGCACAGCAAACATTATGAAGTGTGCTAGAAAGGCAGGTGCCAGGTCTTCTGGCAAAGGAGGGGAGAAGATGGAGGGGGTACAGGGAGAGCTGCAAGTCCCCCTGCCCAAACAGACATACCCTCTTCTCTGACAGCAATGAGTCTTCTGCTGCCAGGAGCAAGGAGGTGGGAGCATCACCTGTCCTTGCACCTGCACCACCTCCCCTAACACCAGAAATAGCCACCAACACCAGCACGACAGTCTCCTCCACCCCAAATTTCATCTGCCAGCATGAGCCTCATAGTGCCAGAGGAAGAGCTAGATCTGGAAGCAGGGGACCTGAGTACCCTAGCAAAAGAAATTCAGGGGAAGGAGGGGGAATCTGAGTTTGTGCTCTGTACCCCTCAAAGTTCCCCTAGAGCCAGGTCTCCTTCTCTGGAAGGCACCTTGGAGGAGGTTGTGGGGGCTGGTGCCTCAGTTTCCCCTATTGTTGTGCCTCTGACTGCTGGGGAGGAGGATAAGCAGGATCCCCACCCTCAACCCAGAATTGGGGGGCAGGTAGTGTGGTGTGGGATCATTTTTTAGGTGGCAGATGACCCCAAGTATGCTGTCTGCCAGCACTGCCAAAGACAGATCAGCCGGGGCAAGGAGGTGAAACACTTCACCACCACGGCAATGCTGCTGCTTCTCAGGAGGCAGCATCCCCTTGCCCCTGTTCCTCCTCAGCCTGGCACCAGTGGGAGGATGCCCACAAAGAAGTCCCCCTCTTGCTCCAAAGTCCCTGTCCCCATGAAGCAGAGGCAGGCCACCCTGGAGTTATAGGGGAAAGCTGCAGAAAAAGTGGGAGTGTGCATTGCAAGAGCGAGTGAGGTCACTCAATGCATTGGGGAGATGCTTGCTCTGGATGGCCAGCCCTTCTCCTTAGTTGGGCGGCCAGGGTTCAGATGGTTCATGGTGTTCGTGGCCTCTTACTACCAAGTGCCCACATGTACCACCTTTAGCAGGACAGTCGTGCCCTCCCTGTATGAGGTATGCAGGGAGTACTTGAGGGAGGAGCTGTGGAAGGCAGGTCTGCAAGTAGCTCTGTGCTTCACCTCAGACATCTGGAGAAGCCAGGGTGGAGATCATGCCTACCTTTCCCTCACAGGGCACTGGTGCAACCAGTCAGGGCATCGGTGGGTTCTCCTTCAAGCAGAGGTGATGGATGAGTCCCACATGGTAAGGGAGATCATGTGACCATGAACTGCATGGTGCAGGGGTGGCTTATTGGGCAGGGTGAGCTCACCTGTGGGTTCATAGTCACTGACAATGGGGCCAATATGGTTAAGGCAGTGCATGATGCCAACTTTGTTGGCATCCGCTGTGTGGCACATAAGTTCCACCTAGTCAGGGATGCCTTGGAGGGGGGCATGGCTGCCACTGATGATGCAATCACTACCACGAGCTGATTTCAAAAAGCAGGAAGGTGGTGGACTACTTCCACCACAGCATCAAGAGGGACAAGATGCTGCAGGACAAACAGGCAGAGCTAAGCATCACACAGCACAAAATCATGCAGGATGTGGAGACTCAGTGGAACTTCACATACCTGATGCTGGAAAGGCTGGTTGAGCAACAGAAGCCCATTCATGAGATGGCCTTGCTCAAGGAGATTGGGATCAGCGGCCTTGTTAACAAAGTGCAGTAGGATACCATCTCCCAGATCTTGGTGGTCCTCAAGCCATTCCTTGAGGCCACCAAGATCCTCACTGCTGGCAATGCCCTCCTTAGCCAGGTGATCCCCATAGTCAAGGAGCTTGAGAACTAAATGGAGAAGTTCCAGGGGATCAATGTTCCTGGCTGGGGAAAGCTGCTTTCACCAGAGGTGCAGGCACTGATGAAGCAGCTGAAGGAGGGCATCAAAAAATGGCTGGATCCATTGCGGTCCAGTACGATCCATATGCTGGTGGGTATGTGTGACTCAAGGGTGAAGGGGAGCATGTGCAGCACCAAAAGCCTTGATCAGTGGATGGAGGTGCTGGTAAACAAAGTCAAGGAGGCAGAAGAGAAGAGGTGAGGGGATGTGGAAGAAGGGAATCCATTTTCCAATGCCAGCACTTCCAGCACCAGCCATTCTCCTCCATGCCTGCCACTGCCAATGTGGACCAGGGGCATGTCTCCAATGTTGGGGTCCAGAGGCACCAGACCCCAGCCTCAGGCAGCCAGGTAGCACCGAGGCTTCGGTGGCTACCTATCTCACTGAGGGCGTGGTGTCACTGGACTGCAACTGCTTGGCATATTGGGAAATCCACAGCCAGATGTGGCAGGATCTAGCCACGGTTACCTGGGAACACCTGTTCTGTCCACTGACCAGTGCTCCAAGCAAGAGGGTGTTCAGCATTGCTAGGGATGTTGTGACACCCCACCGCACCTCTTTGCATCCTCGTTTGGTGGAGCAGCTGGTATTTCTGAAGATGAACCTCCCACTGCTGGGGTTTCCCAAGCTCCATCTGCAGATGGCGTGAGTGCCACCCTCCTCACTTTGTCCGCACCTATTTCCTTTAGAAAAAAATAAAAATCAATGCCCCACTCTGAGCTGGAGGTGGCACTCACTGCATCACCAGCCAGCAGGGGAAGAACATCTTCCTCCTGAGCTCTTGTGCCAGGATGAACTTGGAGGTATGGGCTGGGGCTATGGAGAAGGAGGAGGCTCCAGGTCCTGGGCATACCCTAAAACTGCACCCTGTCAGAGTCAGGAGGTCTGGTCGGACTGCCGGTGGTTCGGCAACCCCCAAGAAATGCCAGGATTGCAAACCTCCCTGGTGAAAGGCAGGTAGGAGGAACCTTATAACCTCCAGCCACCACACGCATGCACAGTCCTGGCTAGGCCTGAGGCTTGCTGGTTACAGTGGAGTTGTGAGGCTTCAGGTGAACTTAGCTGCCTGGGATGCCATCTGTGAAGCATAGGCTACAGTGTTAGGGGAGGTATGGAGCTGTGGAATGGATGCATGTCACCCCTAGGCATCAGCGGCCTAAATGCACAGTCTCCCACCTAGGAAACATCTGAATTGATTTTCCATCAAGGCGTGGCAGGAGAAATAGGGGCAGGCAGTTGGCCCAGAAGCAGGTGGGTAACAAGGAACAATGGTCATAAGTTGACTGAGCGTAAATTCAGGCTAGATATCAGGAGGCACTACTTCACTGTCAGGGCAGCTAAGAGCTGGAATCAACTTCCAAGGGAAGTGATGCTTGCCCCTACCCTGGGGGTCTTCCAAAGGAGGCTAGACAGCCACCTAGCTGAGGTCATTTGACCCCAGCATCCTTTCCTGCCCATAGCAGGAGGTCAGACTAGATTATCTGCTTAGGTCCCTTCCGACCCTACCAACTATGAAACTATGACTCAGGAATGGGTATGAACTTTATTATATAAGGAGAAACTTTATTAGATGCCAGATCTCTGCTGTTCCAGATCACAGTGAGCATAGATCACACTAAAGGTGATTATTTGGTGGTGGTTTACCTTCTGTATTAAGGGAAGGGAGGAGAAAGGAACAAGGTAGAGCAGGTGATACACCAGAGGACAGAGGGCTGCTACTTAAGTGCTATGGGCACCCCGGGTGAGAGGGAGAGAATCCATGGAGCCTCCCTGACCGCTCTCACTGGGAGATCACAACTAGGAAACCAGCAGCAGTGAAGACAGGTGGAGTCTCAGGAGTAGAGGTTGCTTGGGATGATGGCCAGCTTTATGGTGGCCTCATTGTCATGGGTGTGCTCAGCTTGTTGGACCTCCGAGGTCATGGTGTAGCCCAAGGCACAACACCACACAATGATCACCCACACCAATACACTGATACACCACAAAGCCACTTCCACCTTGTTTATTCACCCTGCTTCTATCACACACACACACACACACACACCCACCCACCCACCAATCAACAGACTCAGACGGTGACAAAACCCTTTCGGTACCCACACTAATGCAGACCAACGAGCAGCCAGTCAGCCAGCCAGTTACACATGCTCAGAACCCTGCCCCCCACACACACAACAGTCCCACACACTAGGCCATATATATATGTTAAAAGTACACACGGCCCCACTGGGTTCTGCACACAGAATGCTTTTGTGTACTAGGCAGTCTCTTCTAGCATCTTCTGAGCTTAACTGAGCATGGTCCTAAGTAGGAGGTCACCTGAAGTTCAACACACGATTTATGTAGGCTATGCGTCTGCGCATACCAGCTGCTCCCCAAAACAGCTAAACAGGTAAGACTAAGTGACAGTGCCATGGACTCAGACTGAACCTTGTCTCCAACAAATCTATTCTTTGCCTGGTGCTAAACTCTTTGGTGGTCCAAAACATTGTTCCAATGAGGCCAAAACTGCTATGGTTACTTCATCTGAAATTATTCCATTGATATCACAGGGCGTCCTGTATTTGGAGAACAAGAGCCCAACCCCCAGCTGCCTCCCCTCCAGAGAAAAGAAGCCTGTTAACCATAAAGACTTGAAATCATTGAGCATGTTCAATGAAAAGAAACAACATACATTATATGGTTAAAGGCTTCAAAATGCTTAGTGATATTGCAGTGATTCAGTCCCATAACTGGGAACAGAATCTGGTCCATTTGGCATTTGGACTGTGCAGCTTTACCCAACAGAAAAAAGCCCCATTTCATTGTCAAAATATGCACTTTGTTACTCACCAATCAGTGTTTAAAGAGCTGGGTATCTGCCTTGTACAATTTGGTGCCGACTATAACATGATCAAACATGGTACATCAAAGATTTACTAAAGGAGATGCAGTATACCATCCCTAAGACAGTGTGAGGATGAGGCAAGGCATAGCTGGAGCCTCTGGGTTGGCAGGGGACACTGGTGAGTGAGGCAGGGAACAGTTGCACAAAGGCAAAGACCTGCCCCTACTGACACCACTGCCACAGTCTTTGGATGGCCTGGGTGTGGGGACAATGGGCCAGAACTGCTCCAGCCATGGGTTATGGGGAACAGGTGCATGGGGAGCTGAGCTCCACCAAGGATGATGGTAGCAGTACACGGTTTTCTCCTTCCAGCACCTACCCTTTCTCTGCAGGTGTCCTCCACTGGCTAGGAGCTGGCACTGGAAGCAGGAACCACTCCCTGCAGCATGGGACAAGAGTGGGGTAGGAGTATCTCTGGGACTCCCCCTGTTCCTGTGTCAGCTGGGACCAGCAGCAGCACTAGGCTGGTTCATTCTTCCAGCACTTGGTCCCAGCCCATAGGGGGCAGGGAGCAGGCACTGGAGGGAGAAGCCTGTGCAATATTGCCACTGTCTCCAGCTAAGCCTGACACCCTGCACAACTGCAGCCAAGTGTCTGGCTCTGAGGGTAACTTTGTGCCTAAATCAGCTGGAGACAGTGGCAGTGTTGGCTACAAATGTCCAACTCGGGATCCTTAAAATTCTGGTTTATTAGGTGGATTGAAACACTGTAATGAAGTTAAATCATAAACCTTGGGGCTGGTCCCCTCACACGCACATGCACATGCACACACACAGTAACGAGCTACAAGAGTCAGGTATACCTATCCCACAGGCACTGGAGTCTGCTGTCAATGGCCAGTTGAGGCTTCTTTCAGCACTCCCAGCACCAGAAGGGTGCTTTATCCTCCAGAAGGGGGTCGCCGGCTGGTCCTTCTGGCTGGACAGGTCGGGTGCTGGTCAAGTTGGAGATCAAGAGGGCGCCGCCAAGGGTCACTTTTCACTGTTTTTTATCTGTCCTTGGCAGACTTTGGTGACTCCCCAGTTTTCAGGTTTGCCCAATCCAGGGGTTGTTGAACCTCGTGGGACTTCA
>NW_005842340.1:499783-519934 GCF_000455745.1 Alligator sinensis | reverse complement strand
CACACACAAATTTTAAAACACAATTCCTTATTTTAAAGTGAAAGAAAGAGGAAGGAAGAAAAGGTAGAAGAGGAAAAACATATCCAAGGAGGGGAGAGCAACTGCAGGCAAGAGGAAAAGGGGGCTTTCTGCTATAGCAGTAGCAGCAGAAGTAGGGTGTAACAACACTGCCACCCTCTCCCTCTCCCCTCCACCCCCTCAATCTGTCCCTGTCATTAACCAGATATTTTCAGTCTTCCTTAGTTTGATGAGACTTCTACCAGCAGGAAGTTTAATTTCCACCCCATGTCACTGTGGCGGGCCAGTAGGGGGCGCTCCTGCGTTGAGCCGCCCACCTCCCTGCGCCCGACCACCTTCCAGGCTCCGAGTGCCTCCCTTGGGGTGCCTCCCGTCCGGCCGACCCCTTCCCTGGAGCACACCCGCTAGCCTGGGGGTCCCGCTGCCACCATCCAAGGCTCTGGACTCACTTCTGGCTCTGTGCACCTTGGAAAACACAGGCCTGATCGTCCAATGGGTGCTAGACCCAGTATAAGCACTTGGGGCACTTCCCCAAGTCAGGGGCTTATTAGGAAGCCTCCCTTAGTCCACAGACCTCAGGGGCCTCCTTGGCATAATTTAGTCCCACCCCTCAATAAGTCTCCACACCGGTCACAAAGGAGAACTTTATTGATTACAGGGGTAGGGCAGAAACAGGGTAAAAGGTAGAGCAATATCATAGAAATCTTACAGGAATATCAAAGGAATCCCATAGAGCAAACCAGGGTGGCTGAGGTAGCCGTTTCAACACGCATCTGAGTTACTGAAGCTAAATATCTGATCGGATCTCTAGTAGGTTACTCACTCGCATCATCCAGAGGTGCTTGTTGTTTCCTCTGGGGGCAGGGCACTCTTGCAGCATGCGGTGATGAGGAGAGAGCCAGGTTCAGATTCACCTGGATGACCGCATGGCTAATGGCTGCCCTTCTTCCTGGCCCAGGCCTTTTTAAAACCTCCCTGACCTCAGCAGCCGGTCCAATCGAAGCTGCCAATACTGGCTACAAACCGTCCAATCTGCATGGCATCCCTGGCTACCTGGGCCCGCGCGCAGGGCCGGGTCTTCCCCCCCTGCCCAGGTGACCAGAGCATCACCTCCCAGGCGCCAGGCTTTTGTCTGCAGACAAGGAGCGAGATCCCCGCTGTGAGAGATTCAACAGCAGCCTCTCGGGCTGGTGGAGACAGATCTCTGGAGAGGGGCACCGACGGGGGCATTTCTGCCACAGTCACTATTATTACATCCCCTTAACTCTTTTTTACTTCCATTCCCCAAATAATTGACTACCATGATAGGGGAGTGTGATGCCAGGTATAAATTTGTCTTAGGATTCATGTCAGCCTCTGCTATAAAATTCCAAAACAAAGCTTATGAAGGCCTCCTTTTTCATTCTAATTTTGTATATAGCATAAGCTCTGAGCAGTATCTCTATGACTCAAAACAACCCATGAGGACAGAGGTGCAAATAATTGCCAAATAACTCAATGATACAGTCCTGGGATTCAATCCAACAACATCATCAATCCACAGGGAAATGAGACTAAGAGGAAGCAATACACAGGGATTCCAGGGAAAAGCAAGAGCCCAGAGCTTTCACACTACACACAGAACAAAGCTGCAGTGCACCCCACAACCCAGCAGCAGCATAGGTTTAATAGATTTCATAGACGTTAGGGCTGGAAGGGACCTCAAAGATAATCAAGTCCAGCCCCCTGCCCCAGGGGCAGGAAGTCAGCTAGAGTCAAAGGATCCCAGCAAGATAAGCATCCAAGCATTTCTTGAATGAGCCCAGAGTAGGTGCCTGCACCACTTCTGGAGGGAGTCTATTCCAGGTCATGGGGGCTCGGACCATAAAGAATTTTTTTCTTATGTCCAGCCTAAAATGGTCTTGTAGGAGTTTATGACCACTGGTCCTTGTTTTTCCTTGGGGTGCTCTGGTGAACAGACATTTTCCCAGATCTTGATGCACACCCATTATGTACTTATACACTGCCACCAAGTCACCCTTGAGCCTACACTTCTCCAGTCTGAAGAGACCCATGGCTCTCAGCCTTTCTTCATAAGGCATGGTTTATTGCCCTCTGATCATGCATGTGGCTCTCCTCTGGACTCTTTCAAGCTTCTCCACATCCTTTCTGAATTGTGGAGCCCAGAATTGGATGTAGTACTCCAGCTGCAGCCTCACCAAGGCTGAGTATAGTGGGAGGATGACATCCTGAGATTTACTTGGGAAGCATCTATGGATGCAAGCCAGGGTTTTCTATGGTTTACCAGATGCAACATCGCATTGGTGGCTCATGTTCATCTTGTGGTCAGTCATGATCCCCAAGTCTCTTTCAGCAGTGGTGCTAGGAAGCGTAGCACTGCCAAGCCTGTAAGTATGGTGTGGGTTTTTTTCCTGAGGTGGAGTACCTTACATTTATCAGTATTGAATGTCATCAGGTTTGTGTCCACCCACTTACTCAGTTTATCCAAGTCAGCCTGGATCACTAGCCTGTCCTCAGGTGTGGATGCTATGCCCCAAAGTTTAGTGTCATCAGCAAACTTAGCCAGTGTGCTTCTGACACCAATGTCCACATCATTGATAAAGATGTTAAAGAGAATTGGTCCAAGGACAGAGCCTTGGGGGATGCCACTGGTCACGGAGCGCCATAATTATTCACTGCCATCGACCACTACTCTCTGGGTCTGACCTCAGAGCCAATTTCCCAGCCATTGGACTGTGGTGTAGCTGAGGCCGCAGTTGGCCAATTTTTCCATGAGGAGGTCATGGGACACAAGATCAAAGGGTTTTTTGAAGTCCAGATATATGACGTCAATCTGTTCTCCCTTGTCCAGGTGATACATCACCTGGTCATAGGAGATGAGATTGGTCAGGCAAGACCTACCCATGACAAACACATGCTGGTTATCCCTCAGGATGTTGCCCTCAGCCAGTTTATCCAGAAGGGTCTCCTTAATAATTTTCTCAAGAATCTTACCAGTGATTGAGGTCAAACTGATTGGCCTGTAATTCCCGGGATCTACTTTCCACCATTTCTTGAAGATGGGTACCATATTAGCCTTCTTTCAGTCTTCAGGTACTTCACCTGAGCACCATGAGTTTTTGAATATTTTTGCCAATGGTTAGGCTATGACATCTGCCAGCTCCTTGTGTACCCTAGGGTGTAATCTGTCAGGACCAGCTGACTTGAAGGTGTCCAGCCTCTCAAGGTGATCCTTTACTAGATCAACACCTATGCTGGGTATAAACATGCCCTCACCCTGGCCATCCTGTGTCTTGCTAGGCAGGGCAGTCCCACTGGACTGATAAAAGACCGAGACAAAGTACCCATTAAGCAGGTTGGCCTTTTCCTGGGTGTCGGTTATCAGCTGTCCTGTTTGGTTCAGCCGGGGTCCAACGTTACCCTTGCTTTTTTTCCGACTCCCTACGTATCTGAAAAAGGACTTTGTTATCTTTGATATGTGAAGCCAGATGAAGCTTGGTTGCAGCTTTGGCTTTCCTGATCTGCTCCCTGCAGGTATGGACTAGTGCTGAGTACTCCTCCTTGGTGATACTTCCAGCCTTCCATCTTTTATAAGTCTCTCTTTTGAGGCATAGGAAGTCCTCAAGTTCCCTGCTGAGCCAAGGGGGTTGCTGCACCCTTTTGCTACCCTTCCTCTGAGATGGGATGGCCATCCCTTCTGCTGTCAGGATCACTCCCTTGAGGAGCAACGACTCTTCTTCATGTCAAGTTGTGGTCCCCTAGGCCCTCGACAATGAGCCTCCTGAGCTTGTTAAAGTCAGCTCTCCTGAAGTCGAGGACTTCTGTATTGTTGACTGACTTGCCAGCTTTGCAATGGATAGTAAAGATGATCAGCTTGTGGTCACTATCACCCTGCTTTCCATCGATTCTTAGGTCACTAACTATGTCATCCCCTTTGGCCATTACCAAGTCCAGCAACGCTTTACCTCTTGTCACCCCATAGACTTCTTGAGTCAGGTAGAGCTTGTCCATGCATATGAGGAAGCTTTGCGACCAACTGGATTTGGCCGAGTGCTCTTCCCATGAGATGTCCATGTAGTTAAAGTCTCCCATGACAACCATGAACTGAAAACGTGCAGCCTCAGCCAGTTCCCTGGCGAATTCCTGGTCCAGCTCTTGTTTCTAGATAGGAGGTCTGTAGTAGACTCCTACCATGATGTCCCTTGTGCCACATTCCCAATGTATTTTAACCCAGAGAGACTCCAGTCATCCTTCCTGGGTGCCAATGTCAATTTGGAGGGATGTGTAGCTGTCCTTACATAGAGCGCTACACTCCCACCCCTTTTATCTGCACAATCTCATCTGTACAGGGTATAGCCATCTATACCTGTGGCCCAATCATAGGTGGAGTCCCACCAGGTCTCCATTATCCCTATGAGGTCATAGTCATTCTTGTTTACCAGGAGGATCAGTTCCTCCTGTTTATTCCCCAAGCTCCTGGCATTTTTGTACAGGCAGGCAAGTGTCCCATTGGGGGCCCCTGCCTTCCCTCACACATCATTCCGGGGCTAGGGTAGGGGTGGGTTCCCTTAAGTGTCTTAGCCTGCTGGATTTGCAGGAGTTGCCCAGTGGGCTTGCAGTGGCGATAATCCCCCCAACCTCTGGTGGGCTTAGTTTAAAGCCTGGTCGAGCAGGTCAGCCAGTCTGGCTGAGAAGAGCCTCCTCCCCAGTGGAGTGAGGTGGAGGCTGTCTCTCGGCAGCAGACCACTGCCTCTCTCACCAAAGAGTGGACTGTACATCTGCAGTTCTGTACTTCTGTAGATCTGTACTTCTGCTGTGTACTGCAGCAGAAGTAGATCCAAGGGGGACCATGCAGAGCACAAGCTTCAGGGTATGAAAGCATTCAGGAGAGAATCAGTGTTAGTCAAATAGATAGCAAGTTGTCTGAAATCAGACATCTGTATAATTTTGTAAGTGACAGTTCCTGTCTTAAAATAGGCAAGCCATGCCAAAAACAGCTGAATAGAAATGCATTTTACGATGCAATGTATATGTCATTTACATTTAATATAAATATGTTAATTGATCTGTATAATGGCAGGTGCTCATGTTCTCTCTCTAGCTATTTTTGTGGGTCAAACCTTTGGTCACTAAGATGGTGTGAAGGGGTCTTAAAGCTGCCTTCACCAGCCATTATTTTTTTCTTAGCAGTGCCAAGAACCACTCTTGCCTACCTTGAGAATTGGTTGCATGTTGGAACTTTATTCTCCTGCTTTTACATGTTTGTAAGTTACTGAAAAATCCTCTTTTTAGACTGAAATTTTTCATGGTTTGCTTCAGCCCAGAGGTGATTTCTTTCTCCTGGAAAGTTTAAGCAACTCCCTTTCAGCATTTTTTAGTTATACAAGGGCAAAACATATATTTCTCCCTTGTAAACCTATTCAGATGTTTTAATGCTCAGGCATAACTCAACAATGTCTGTATTTTAACAACCCAAATTTCCTGGTTTGCTAGTCCTCTCTATGGACAAGGCCTTTTGTTTATTGGTAATAAACAAATAGAAAAAAAACCCCTAACTGTTTATAAATATTTAATTTCTTCTCCTTGCACATCTGTGGTAGTAGATACTGCTCATGTTGGGAGCTACACTGCATTAAAGGACAAATTGTCATTTGAAATCATTGCAAGGGTAAGAAAAAAACAGCATTCCTTCCAGCATTTTGTGCACCTTGGAGTGGAAGCCTTAATTCTCTGTTGCATGGTGTGACAAACAGTTCATCCTTCTAATCAAGCATGGTTAATGGGGACAGAGGTGGGGCTAGAAGTCTGCTATCACCTTGAATTCCATCTATCCCTAAGCTAGTTTTAAGCCTGTGCACTCCACTGTAATTGTGGCTGGCTTCAGAGAAGAAATTCTGGGAGGAGGGTCTTTGCATCCTCTGGTCCCAAGAGTCAATGAGGCATGCATGTTCTATATGGGGACAGATTCATTGATCTTACTGAGGCATCACATGGGCGCAAGTGACTGCCTGTGTGGAACAATTTGCAGAATAGAGGCTCACATTTTCAATGCTTTTAATGCATTTATCTTGAGGCTTTGACCCTGAATTTAAAATGGTTGTTTAAAATAACAGCCAACATAGAGTGCCTCATTGTGCAATCAGTCAGGGGTAACTGGATGGTCACCCTGAGAAGCAGTAGGTGAGTTTGCTATTTTAGATATTTGTTTCCAACAAGGGAACTGGCATATCAGGCAAAGAGAATGGCCCATTGACCCTTGTATTATGCCAGCACCACAGCAAGCCATGCCCTGTCCGTGGCAAAGAGAAATAAATGAAACCTAAGCTGCTCCTCCCCAGCATGCCTGTTGCTCTGAGTCCACATCACTAAATTCAGCTGTCAGATTCACTGCTCAGTGACTCAGACCACCCACGTGGACAGGAAACACTTTGAGCAGCTCAGCACTGAACCTGTCAGTTGAGATTGTTCTGAAGGGCATCAAGAAGAAATGGAGAGATGAGGAGCAGCTCTGTCCACTTACTGGCATTTTTTTCTAATTTGGGCTTGAGAGGGAAGGAGGGTGCTGAGCTCCAGGGGCTGAGGGGTAGCTGTATTTTCTTTACTTGCTTAAAATGTGAGTGTAGTAGGGTATAACATGGAATAAGGAATCTGGGGAAAGGAAGAGGAAGCTTTTCTTTCATTATCATTATATTAAAATAACAATAATAACAACAATAACAAGCTACATCCCGAAGTCTTTACCTGGTTTCCCCTAAGTCCTTACTCAGACAAGCTCCAGTGGAAGCCAGTTGGTATTTCTTGACTGAGGACTAAGAGAACTGACTAACAACTGCACCTGGGGTCTCTACATATTCAGATATGGGGAAGGAAAGGAAAGTAAGGGCAAGATTGTACCCCTACATGGAAATTCTTTAAGTGTCCCCATAATCATAGTATCTGACCATAGTACCTTCACAACATCCCTGTGAAGTAGAGAAGTTCTGTTATACCTACTTTTTGAAGGCAGGCTTCTGAGATGTAGAGAAGTTCAGTGACCCCAGATCACACTCAAAGCCTTTGGCAGAATCAGGATTTTTGAACTCAAGTCTTACAAATGCAAGCATATGTCCTCACAACTGACTAGATCATCCTTTCTCTCCCAGGCCATGGAGAGTTTCCAACAGGAGGAAGGGTATCTATCCCATCTCTGAAAGGAGCCCTTGCCTCCCCAGAGTTATGTGCATGTCCAGGGTGTCCCCTAGTAGGCCATAATATTCTCTGTTGGATATTAGTTGCTTGATAGAGGTCTGAGGGTGAGGTTTCCAGAATGATTTGGGGGTGGAGAGGAGTTTTGTATGTAGCTGGAGGGCTAGCTGAGTACCTGTTTGAAATTATTATTTCAATGCTGCTAGAATTTTATTGCATTGGTAATTGTGTATGAGTGTGTGAAGAGCTTTGGAGAAGCCATTTATTCAGTGTTTAAATTTATGTTAAATCAATATTGCTATATCATAACAAAAGTTAGACGACAATGAAAACCCTTGGAAAGAAGATAGAATCTTTTATATATAGATACCACAAAAGACTCCTCCACAGTTTCTGACCATAACTGGAATCACAAAGACAGGCAGAAGAATTGAACAGGCAAATATCATCATGGGAATCTAAGAAAGAAGATGGAGGTGGATAGGCCATGTGCTAAGAATGGGTAATCAAGAGATACCTAAACAGATGATGTTTTGAAAAGCAACTGCAGAAGAAAAGGAGGCGGGCCTGAATAAAGAAAGAATTCAGAGAAAAAGGAATGAAATGGGAATAAGATGGTTGATATGATATTAGAGAGAAGAATAGCTGAAAGAAAATGGTTGAAATGCTTCTTCATAGGTTCTGAATATCAGACAGCGTTAAGGACTGCAAGAAAGTAAACAAATAAATAAAGCATGGAGTCCACATGCATCTGAGCCACCAATAGGTCTCATGTTCTTTTGCCCTTGCTTGTTGGGCTCCATCCTGTAAGGGGACTGAGCAGAGAGTCAAATCCAGCAAAATTCCTACATCAGGAAGTTGTGCCTCTGAAGTCAAGGGTCAAATTTTCTTCAATGTTTATTTTGTTATATACCAAGGACAGTAGTGGAATGTTGGCAGTTGATAGACCCACATGATATACCAGCACTCAAAGCATCAGGTCTTTCAGGGGAGGAGGTCTGTCCAGTTTCTTAGTCATCTAATGGCTCATTTGCTGTATACATATTAGCTTGCAGCGACAGGCATTGGCAAATTACTTGAGTTCAGATGAGCTATAAATAATACTAATGAAACAAAATTAAAATAATAGACCTCCACAACAACTCAGTTCTGCATATGTATGTGTGTGTTGGGGTGGGGGCAGGGAAGGGGTAATGCCTCTAGCGATTTATCCCTGAAGGCAACCAGTTGACATTGACAATGACCTTGTGTTTTAACTTGGTCAATTGTTTTTGCCTCTTTTCTATACCCCATCTCAGAGCCAAGGGTTTATGTGATATTTGAAAGCTTGTTTGAAGGCTAAATAAGAGAAATTGTTTGAACTGGCTTATGTTGGAATCAATGGTGAAACACCCATTTGATTTCAAAGGGAACAGGATCGAGCCCAATGCCTGTAACTATGTCCTGCCATAAAGATTAATCCTGGAGGTTTGGAAGAATTTCCCCTAAAGCAGGAAAAGCTATCAAAACGGCAACGTGTGAGGCATAAAAAAGAAAAAAAGAAAAAAGGAAAATGAAAAGAAACCTGAAGAGGCCCACATTTTTCTGTAATCTCTATAATGAGGCTGGATTTGGAAGTGCCATCTTCCTCTGTCCATGTGTAGGCATGTTGTATACATGCTTACCACAGAGAAGTGCATGTTTCCCTTTGGTTTCATTGCCAAACTTGGTTATATGTTTCAGGCATACATTTCAGTTAGTACAGGACAGATTCTCCCTTCAGTGTTTACTGCTGCTGCTTCTTTTCATGTTGCTATATCACATTTGACCATTTTGTTATGCATGCTTGTGCTCATTTATTGTACTTGACAAGGTCTTTCATTATACATGTGCCTTCAAGCAGCAGGCACTGCAGCAGGTGTTGCATAGTCTGCGGCTCTGTGCCACAGTCACAGGTGGTTGAACCAATGGTATAGCTCCACTTCTTCATTAGGTCCTTGGAGTGTCCAACTCCAGTGCATAGGTGGTTCAGATATTGCCACTTTTGTTATGGTTCATCAGACCCTGATAGTAAAGACTCAGCCACTGGAATATCCATTTTTTAAACTGTCAGATATTTTTTTTTCAACCTCTCGTTCCAGATCTGTAGTTGTATCTTCCTGGGTGTGGCATCGAGAGGTTGGGTGCTGGTGAGGAAACTCCGGTGTGGCTTAAGTCATTTGTGTGTTGTAGGATGGTCCTACAGTGGGTGTCTCACATCTCCAGTTTGTCTCAATCATTCTTTCCTACTGGCCAGTGCTCTTCTGATATCAGGCGGAGCAATGCCAGCCACAAGTACACACTGTTTGGGCTGGTAGGCTTCAGACGTCCTGTGATGCATTGGCAGCTATCATTCAGAATGGGGTCAAGGTGCTTAGTGTGTATTGGTCTCTCCTATACAGTGCATTCATACTCAGCAGAGCCAGCCCAGTAGTTTGGATGGTTGAGGGGCTAGCACCCCATTTTGAGTTGGTGAGTTTATGTAAGATGTTGTTATGAGTGCTCACCTTTGCTTTTGTCTTTGTGATGTATTCTTTGTATGAGAGGGTTCAATAGAGGGTGACTCCAAGGTAAACTGGGTTTGGGCTCTAGTCCCGGACCATGTAATGTTGACCTGAAGGCTGGCCGCATGGTTTTTCAGATGGAAGGCAGATACTTGTCTTTTCAGTGTTTTGGGTTTTTATGAATAGGTCATCTGCATAGATAAAAGATTTTGTTTCCAGATTGATTAGTTGGTCATTCATATAGATGTTATATAACAACAGTGTGAGTACATCTCCTTGGGGAAAGCCATTTATCTGTCGCTTCCATCTGCTTGGCTTCCCATCCAGCTTGACGGAAAAAAAGAAGTCAGTTTACAAGCAGTGTTTGTATCATCTCTGTAAAGTGTAGATCTTTTATCATTTCTGGGACCTTATGGAGTAGTTGGTGGTGGTTAACTATGTTGTAGGCAGCTGTTTGGACCATGAACACAGCTCTGGTAATTTGACATCTTTTGAAACCATCTTCAATATTGTTTGCTGAGAGTAAGGCATGGGTTCAGTGATTCTTGACCAAGGTACCATGGAACCCTGCAGTGCCTCAGGATTCTTTAAGGGTGTCGTGCAGTGCCATGCAACATTAGCACAATTTGGTGTGCAAATAACTACACATGATTCACAAGATAAACCCAGAATTTTACATAGGAATCCATAATGTCAAAAACATGCTGACCTGTTGAGTTCTGTGCAGCAGAAGAATTTCTCTATTCTTTTTCCCCACTCAAGAAGTAAGTGAAAGATAAGAGCTGGCATTTTCTGAGGGGAGCTTTTACTTTAACAATGGGCCCTTTGGGTGCAATAAGGTTGAGAACCACTGTGTTAATCTATGAGGAATCCAATTGCACTGGTGACCACTTGAGGACTGTGAAGAAGCCAGGGGCAGAATCGTGAACATTTACCTTCCATTTGGTCAAAACCTGCTAGTAAAAATAAGTGCGGTTACTTATGAAGTTAACCTCTTTTGGATGTAAGTCAGGTAGATACGTAAGAAACTATTTTCTGTAAATGGTTTAATTTAGGACCAGATTTTGTATCCCATGCACAAGCAGAGTAGCTCATGCTCATGCATTGAGACTCTAATGGAAGTCACTGGGGATATTTGCATTAAGTGCTATTGTGATTGAGGAAGCAAAAGAGCAGACCAGGGAAACAACAGACCCATTAGCCTCACTTCAATATCTGGGAAGTTACTGAAGCATATCCTAAGGAAAGCCATTTGCAAGTGTCTAGAGGTGGAAAGGCTGATTGCAAGCAGCCAGCATGGATTTGTGAAGAACAAATCATGTCAAAGAAATCCTATTTCTTCCTTTGACAAAGTAACTACTTGGGTGGATGTTAGAAATGCTGTGGATACAGTGTATCTGGATTTCATCAAGGCTTTATACAAGGTCCTAGAAGACTTTCTCTTAAACAAACTGGAGATATGTGAACTAGATAAAACTACTGCAAGGTGGATAGATAATTAGTGTAATAGCCACAAGCAAAGGATGGGTCAGAATGGCAGGAGATTTAAAGTGGAGTCCCTCAGGGGTCTGTCCTGGGCCTGGTGCTATTTAATGTGTTTATTAATTATTTGGATGCTAGCACAGAAAGCTTCTTGAGCAAGTCTGCAAATTACATGAAACTGGGAAGTATTGTGAACACATTGGAGGATGAGAGTGCAATTCAGAAGGATCTTGACAGATTAGAAAGCTGGGCTAGAGCTAACAAGATGAAGATCAAGGTGGACAAATGCAAGGTGGAATAATCAAAAACACAAATATAAAATAGGTGACACCTGGCTGGGTGGCAGCTCTCTGGAAAAGCACCTGGGAGTCTTGGTGGATCACAGACTCAATATGAGTTTGCAGTATGATGCAGCCACATAAAAGGCAAATGTGGTTTTGGCATGCATCAATAAAGGCATTAGGTACAAGACACGGGAGGTGATAGTGTCTTTCTACTCAGCACTGGTTAGTAGGGGTGTGCGAAGCGGGCCCTATTCAATTTAGATTTGTTTTCAGCCTGAATTGGGGACAGTGATTCGATTAGCTGATTAGCTGTGTCCAGTTTTGGGCTCCACAATTCGCTTGAGAGAGTCCAGAGAAGAGCCACGTGCATGATCAGAGGTCAGGGAAACAGACCCTATGATGACAGGCTGAGAGCCGTGGGGCTCTTTAGCCTGAAAAAGCGCAGGCTCAGGGGTGATCTGATGGCCACCTACAAGTTTATCAGGGGTGACCACCAGCATCTGGGGGAACGTTTGTTCACCAGAGCGCCCCAAGGGATGACGAGGTCGAATGGTCACAAACTACTTCAAGATCGTTTCAGGCTGGACATAAGGCATATTTTCAGATCTATGCATGCATGCATGGAGAAATGCATGCATGTCTGATTGCAATTAAACTGCAGACTTGCTTTTTTATGTAAAGGCTGACAGTGCTGCATGCATGGGTTAGAGCAGCGTTCTCAATGTCGTATCTTTTTGAATGGCTTAGTGCAGCATTTTTAGTGAATGGCTGTAGCAGTAACAAGTTTGCCGTACCTTAATTTTGATATTGCAACATTTCTTTTACGTCGCAAACTATTTTAAAATATCTTTACATAAACTCGCATATTCTCTACAAGATGCAAGAATGCTGGTGTATTTGCATATCTGTATTTGCTTTCCATTCTGTCCAGGATGACTTACTGAATTGACCTAACTATATCCAACATTTAAAAAAAACTGACAAAAGAAAATGGCATTAGTAAGACTGTCATTTTCAAATAAGTGTGTTTTTGCTTGCTTTCCTAAAACTTAATGTTGTCTTAAGTGTAGCAACTTTTTCAGGTTTTTTTTAAGTATACATTAGGCTGAAATCTAGATTTGGATCTATTAAAAAAAAAAAAAAAATCTTCAGAAAAATGAATGTAATAAAACTTTTTAAACTGTTCTTCCACAGCATATTATGGAAAGCTACAGTAGAACTTACTAGAGGAGATGCTATTCAGTATCGATATTTTAAAGGGTGCTTCTTAGAGCCTAAGGTATGTATGATATTTTTTTAAAGTTAGATAGCCTTTAACTTAATGATGTTTTTCAATTTAACTTGTCAGGAATGTATTTTTACTCCAGTTAAAAATGTTAGGTTTGTACTATGTGAAAACTTAATTTTTTGGGGGGAAAGCATGCAAAATAATCCTTAAAGTCTGTGACATACTGCTGTTATATCTGAAGTGTATTTAGTATAGCCCGTTCTATTCCCTCTTTCAGAATTACTGTCTTTTTATTTTTTCAGTAACGTTAAAATACATGAGGATAGTGTAGAGCTTAAATAATGTATTAAATTCTTTATTACTTACGGTCTGGAAAGATAAAAATGATCTAGTTACTTAACACATAATTTAAAAAGGACAAGAGTATTTCAGTATGTTAATGTAAACTTAATAAACATGTTGAAATTCTGCTTACCCCATTCGTTGTTTTTATATTAAGAAGGTTTTGTCCAAAAAGTCAAGTATTAACTGCCTTTTGGCTTATGCAGTTAATGAACATTTACCACTTCCAGTTGTACTGTCATGCAGAGCTTTTTATACAGGTGTTTGCATAAATTAAAAAGGCATATAGTTTTTGGTTTGATTCATATTGAACCTGCCAGTGAAGGTTTAGAAGGCAGAAAACCCATTTCTAGATTGGTAGAAACTGTGCTGGGGTTCAAAAGAAGCTCCTCTTGGGTTAGGAACAAGAGGGTTCTAAGAAATGCATATGAATATATAATCATGGCAGGAGCATGAGCCAGGTCCTCCTTTAGATGCATTTCCTAGCAGCCTCTAACACTGAAGAGAAATGACTCGGATCCATCTAGTTATCTCTTTGCACTTGCTAATTCTATAAATATACAGTAACTAAATTTAGGGGTGTGCGAAGCGGGTCATATTTGATTTGGATTCGGCCTGAACTGGGGACAGTGATTTGATTCATTGATTCAGATCACTGTCCCTGATTTTATTCGGCTTAACCCGAATCTGAAGATGCTTGGTGGGGAACCCAGAAGTGGACTGGAAGTACTTCCAGTCTACTTCCGGATCTGCCACCAAGTGCTTAGGGGGGCCCCTTGTGCCGCCACCCCCCCAGCTCGGTGATCAGCCATGGGGGGACCCTGGGTGTCCTCCCAGACCCAGGAGGCACCAGTTGCCGAGCTGGGGCAGCATGGGTGGGGGGCCCTGCACACACTGCGGTGACCCAGAAGTGGACTGTAAGTGTTTCTGGTCCACTTCTGGATCTGCTGCTGAACGTTCTGGGGACCCCCCACACTCCTATGGGATGCTAAAGGCACCTCAGCATCACAGCATTTATGAGCCGCCTAGTACCTAGAGGTATGTAGAAAAAACATTTAAAGCTGTGTCTGTTTCCAAATCGTTGTATCTCTCCGAATCAATTTGGAGGGTTTCAATTCAATTTGGAGAAATTGAAGGGTCCTCTGAATTGATTCAGATTCAGAGATTTGGCCACTGAATCAGGCCAAATCTCTGCTGAATCGAATCGGGGACTGAAGCTTCACACAACCTTACTGGTTAGGCCTCATCTAGAGTACTGTGTGTAGTTCTGGGCTCCACATTTTAAAAAGGATGTAGAGAACTTAGAGAAGGCCCAAAGGCAGGTAACAGATATGATTAAGTACTTGGAAAGCAAGTCATATGAGAAAAGGCTGAAGGAGCTAAACATGCTGAGCTTGTGGAAAAAGTGCTTAAGGGGGGTGGGGCATGATAGAAGTCTTCAAATATTGAAGGAATGCCAAAAAGAAGAGGGAAAGCACCTTTTCTTTCTTGTTGAAGAGAGAAGGATGCAGACCAATGTCTTGGAGTTGCAGCAAAGTAAGTTTAGATTGGATATCCAGCAAAACTTCTTCAGAGTTAGAAGGGGGGGCAGGGGGGAAGGGAGCAGTAGAATAGACTGCCTAGGCTTAGGGAAGTTCTGGATTCTCCATCCCTGGAGGTGTTCAAGAAGAGGTTGGACAGCCACTCATCTAGGCATAGCTATGCCTGTGTTGTACTGTAGGCATTTTTAAAACTTCTGGTTGCTCCTGAAACTCCATCCCCCCCCCCCCCTTTTGTGTCAGGGTGTTTTTAAACTTTCCTCAGAGGCATTGGGTATTGACTACGGCCAAGGCTGGTGGCTTTGACTGGGGTGTACCAATGCTCCTGCTGGGAGCAAAGGTGGATGTTCCTGGCCAGAAGGTCTTGCTTCTCCACTAAGAGTCAGACCGATCACCATACTTAGGTCAGAAAGGAATTTTACCCCATGGTCAGATTGATGCGGACTGTGGGGGGGTTTGCCTACCTCTGTAGTGAGGGCATGGCCCTCTACCCAGGATTTCTTGACCATATATTGACAACATGTCATAGAAGCGGAATGTGGGCTACTGTGGTTCCCCTGCTTTACTTGTAGCAGGTTAGGGTGTTAAGTCTGTGTTGTGTTAGGCTTGGTGGTAGTTATATATAGAGTTTAGATTATGGATTGTATAAAATGGTTTGGATACAGTCAGACAGGGGGTTAAACTAGATGACCTCTGGAGGTCCCTTCTCTATTCTATAATTCCCACAGTGGATTTTGCCCTTTTCAATGTTTTCAGGATTTGAGTTTTATTAATCTGTTGGTGTTTCATAATTACTCAGCAAATAGTTTAAAGTAACACATTTTAGTTTTTGGGCTGTTCAGAAACTATTTATTTTGACTGTAATTTTGAATGTTTGCTATTCATGACGTGATGGATCATGTAGATCACATGGTTCCTTTTTATTTCTAAGCACTCAGATCACTGACATTTTTAATAGAGGGAAGAAGGATAATAAAGAGTTTTCAAGATGGCCACACAAACACTTTTGGCATATGCCTCTGTGAAAACACATTCACACAATTACCCAGAAGACTTCTCTTTACCTTGAAGAGGCTTTTATAAACTAAAACAAACAATCCCCCTGCCCCCAAAAATCATATTGATATTCCCTAGGAAATGACTAAAAAGTGTTGCGATCCCCATCAAAGCACAAGTGTGAGGTTTATATTCAAACAAATAATGGCAAATTCTTTTTACAGTCTACACAAATCAATTCCTGAAAAAGATTTGCTTCAGACCAAATAAGGCACATTTTGGTGCTGTATATTTTTCTAAGCATTTCACAGTTTTGGGACACTGTGGTAACATCTGTTTTTATTTCCTTGTTAATTCCTTTTCCTGACTCAAACATAAAATATCCAGGAAAGTATAATTTCAAGGATAAGATATCCTTGTGTGTTGAAAAGGCTTCATCTTGGTATGTTAGAAGGATATCTTTATACAAAAAGGCAAATCAGGGTAAACAGAAAATAAAGACCACAGTTATAAGAAAGATAATGCTTTATTGTGCAAATACATTGTTACTGGGAGGGGACCTGAGGGGAATGTAAGGAGGCTTGAAACACATACCCAAAAATAAGATATGTGCAGAAGAAAGACTTGAATAAAGCTCTGTGCTCAGAGAACAAAGCCTAAAGACATTTTTCTAAAGGAGATAGCAAAATAGTTGTGCTATGCAAAAATTGGTTTTCTTTCTTTCTTTCTTTCTTCTCCAAAAGTGCAAAGGACATCTGTTGTAATGGGCAGAGAGTTCTTACTGAAATATTATATTCTGCTTAAAAAGAAGTCACACCAAATATCTCTGCAGTACAGTCAAATCCTCTTTGCAATGTTATTTCTTTAATGCATGAGTGTAACGTGCAGCTAGACTGGTATTTATTTTTGTTGTGGTTACTTTTGTTTCATTTGGTCAATGTGCTTTCCAGTCTTTTCTTTGGTCACTGTGCATTACATTTTCTGGGAAATAAAAACTGATTCGTATATTGCAAATAATGGGGCATGTTACCTTTTACAATGAGAAGGTTCTCGCCTGAGGTAATGAGAACTAGTGACTCCAGCAGTTTTTTTAATGGGAGATAAGGGCACTTGGGATTACCCAGCAGCTGCTCAGGACTCACAGCAACAGAAGGTCAGCACCAAGCAGGATCATCCCAGAATGTGTTTTATCCTGCAAGCTGAATGCACTCAACTGCCTTTGAAGGCAAATGGAATTAAAGCCATTCCCTGAATTATATTCAGCCTGCACTGTGCATGGTCCTAAATATCTTGGAAACACCAAGAATCTTAGAAAAGTGCATTCATTTCTCTCTATTGTGCTCTAACAAGAGTCTAAAAAAATCTTTCTTAGCTGTCTGTAGAATGAAAGTGTTTACTTATGTCTAGATGACCTTCTCCCTGTCTCTCACCCTGAAATAAAAAAGCATAAATTACTAGGAAATTTTCTATGTTTAAATTCAAAAGTTGCATTATTTATTTGCATTTTGGTGTTACACAGGGTGGCAGTGAACTCTTATCTTTTTTTTCCTTTGAGGTAACCAGGTTTGTAGCTCTCCAATAATTAAAATGTTTTAGGATTTGTCGAGATCTTGGGACACCTATGCTTCAAACAGGGGCCAGACAATCCATGCTCCTTCAGAAGCTCACCTGCCATTGGATCCTTTGATGTAGTAGTAATCTCTACCTAGCTACTTTTCCACAGTGAAGTGCCAAACAAGGACTTGCAGCCTTAATTATGCAATGAGTAGCATTAGCTTGTACTAACATTGCAGCAGAATTTCCCTGGGTTCTGAAGAGTGATGGTGCCATCACCTATGATCATACCAGAAATCACCCATGAGCCCATCCAGCCATGTCTCAGGACATATAGCAAGCACCCATTCTGGGTAGTTTTCCCAGAAAGTCTGACAGAGGACCTTGGGAATGGAGACAGTGTTTTGAAGGGTTCCCTTTCAAGTGCATCATATCTCCCCTAGAGAGCTGGAGGGACAGCACAACCTTCTTCAAATTATTGCATGTAAAAAGAAAATAGTGCACACATTACTTTTTATTAAAAAATGATTATTTATTCTGGTTTTTGGAGACACATGAGGAGCAACATGCATCATTACAGCCACCCTAAGAAAAAAAAGTTGAGAAGCCCTTTTTCATTTGTAGACTTGCATTGCCACCAGACTGTTTACTAGTGGGATAGTAGCTGCAGACATATACGTAAAGCTCAGTTTCAAAAATCAATTCAACATCTTTCTCTTCCAGTCATCCAGTTTGGCTTTGTCACACTCTTTGTTGCCTCCTTCCCTCTGGCACCAGTATTTGCCCTTCTCAACAACATCATAGAAGTTCGACTTGATGCAAAAAAGTTTGTTGCTGAATTAAGGAGGCCAGATACAGTAAGAGCAAAAGATATAGGTATGTAATGGAAGATCTCTGCAATGATGGCAGTACCTGGAAATCACCTAAGAGGAGACAATTCCTTTTAACAAACCTTTGTTTTAACTCTTTTACAGGAATTTGGTATAACATTTTGAGTAGTATCGGGAAGCTTTCAGTTATCATTAATGTAAGTATCTGTTTATCTTTCAAACATGACCACCTGAGATTATTTTGTCCCTTGGGTCTAATTTAAATTTTGAGCAATGTTTAGTTTCCTTAATTACTATACAACACACTGAGAAACTAAGTTTTTCATTTCACTGCTTTTGGGAGGTTTCAAACATCATCTAAGTTACCTGGGAGATGTATATTAACTCATCTCTTTCTCTGTATTCTTATGTTATGTGGGACATAATTTGTAAAGGTTATTAAATAATGAGCCATAATCATGCAAAAACAAGTACATCAATAGAGGTCTAGTTCTCGTTCATGCAAAGACCCCTGTACAGCCACTGTGAGAGTTTAAATATAGGTGCACGTGAGCTGGGTGCAGGGTAAAACAAAATAAGGCCTTGTCTGGATGAAAAAGTTTTACAAGTTATGTCAGTGTAGATATGGTTATATGAGCAGCAGTGTAGGAACACAAATGGGCACCAGGGTCAAAATGGAAACAGTAGCTTCTGGTTCATGATCATGAACATGAGCATGCAGCTGCCAGCAGCAGCTGATTTCCCTTCCAAAGTAGCTCCCAGGGTAGTTGCCCCTACCACACCTTCTTTGTTATGCTACTGTCTATGAAAGTAGAATGCTGTGCAAACAGGGCTCTGGCATCTGTTATATTTGTGGCATTTTACATGTGTAATCCTTCTGCCAGGCACCAGTCGGCAGCAAAAAGTGCCGGGTTCACATTTCAGAGTATCTCATACATTATACCAGTGACTTAAGCCCCCACCCAGAAATCTGGGAACACTAAATTTGCTGGGGTGTCCCATAGAAACAAAACCCCCTCCTCACAAGCAGTGTAAACAAGAACATTTATTACAAAACCCAAATTTATTACAGAGAATAAAAACAAAACAAAGGAAAACACTAAATTTAATTTTAAAACACTATTAACTACAAAGCAAAGTGTATAGGTGGCACCCTCTTGAGGAGGCTTAACCCATACCCAAGCAGTCTGGGACTTGGAGCTCCCCAACTGGTAGTTCTGGGGGTCTGCACCCCTACACCTGCCCTTCAGCAATGGGCTGGAGAGGGGGCCCACAGGGGAGGGTCCTATGAGCTGCTCTTTGAGTTCACTGTGCCGTGAGGAGCTGCTTGACAGTGTGGGTCCTTCTGCATTGCAAGGGGCTCTACTGCTCCTGGAGATGTGATACAGCACTGATCTCCACTTCTGCATGGTGACTTCAGCTTTCATCAGCATACCACGCCCCAGAATTTCTAGTCCCGATCCCAGCTCTGCTGGGCAGAAAACTGGGTAGGCTCAGACCTTCTTGTTTTTTTGCATTTGGAGACGCATGCTATCCACTGGCATTTTAGGTACTCACATTGTGACAACAGTCATGTCTTCCTTCTTGATAGGTGGAATGTTAAACTGTGTAATTTTGAGTTTAAAAAAAATCTAAGGCTTGATTCTGCTAATTTTACTCCCACTGAGTAAATTGGGTGGTGGGCATGTCTAAAAATAACCATGTGCTGCTGAGTGTCTAAAGATAACTATGTGCCAGTACTAAATGTCCAGTCTGGGGCACATGTAGATGTGTCCAGTGAAAACGTTCAGATTAGGGTGGCAAGATGTGGCAGTAAATGACCTTTTATATACACAGTACAGGTACTTGTTGGCCCTGTTCTGCCCCAGCTGATATCACTTTTACAATGGTACAAACTCCATTGACTTTGGTGAAGTCATTCTAGATGCAGTCTGGACCAAAAAAAAGAGAATGCAAATTGATTATGCAGCCAATGCAATGAATGGAGCAACACCCATTTATACCACCTGAGGATTTGGCTGTTACATCTTTTACAAATTAATGTGTTGTTAATGCATTGCTTGACATCCCTTGTAATACTCCCATTGATTTCAGTGGGGCCAGGATCAAGACCAGCCTAGGTAAACTAACTGCTCTAATTATTTCCTGCTCTTAGAAGTGTTTCACTTGCTT
>NW_005842340.1:498054-499752 GCF_000455745.1 Alligator sinensis | reverse complement strand
TTCCCTAGAGAGGCACATAGCAGGCTAGGGTTATGTTTTCAAAGACCATATTCTTTACTGTGTCTGGCAATATTTGTGAGGTGCAAAAATGATCACCATTATTCTATATTTCCTTGAAGATGAAAATTATAACCTGAATTAAGTTAATCCAAAACACATCATCCATCAATTCACAGGGTTATTTTTTTTTCTCCCAGGCTTTTGTAATCTCTGTCACATCTGATTTTATTCCACGCCTTATGTATCAATACGCATACAGTCAAAATGGAACCATGCATGGCTTCATCAATCACACGCTCTCATACTTCAATGTCAGTCATCTCAAGGCTGGAACACAGCCAGAAAACTCCCAGTTTGCTCAGGATGTTTTATTCTGCAGGTAAAGTAGCACTAATAGCACTTCATGTAGGTGAAGTAAATTGTTTAATCCACTTATTAAATAAAAGCATTTCCTTTCTGTGTTAGAACTGAAAAGCTTTTGTTGCCTTTAAACTATTACTGCTATTATTTTATTCATTAATTAGAATACTACTTTCAGTATATGGAAGTGAACAGCCAAGTGGTGCTTCTCAGCACATTAATGGCAAAGAATTGACATCTTCATAAAGACCATCTGAAATATATAACCTGGGACTCAGTCGTTTGGCTGTGTGTAGATGAAACGAGGGGCATATGCGAACAACGCCTTAAAGCAGGCTAAATGCTTTTGCACTGCTTAAATCGTGTCAGTGTTTGCATGCCTTATTGGCAGGCGTATTGTGCATTAATTCCAGCTGCTGTAGGGAATTTGGCAGCGTAATGCACCTTAAATGACTTGGGCCACAGCAAAATAAAACTCCAAGGAGGAGTTTTAGTTTGCTGCCCCTGCAGCCGTGAAGTGACACACCGGGCTCTGTGCAGCTCGGGGCTCTTCAGGAAGCCCTGCAGGCAGCCTGGCAGCAGTCTGAGAAGACAGGCTCCACCCAAGAGAGGGAAAAAAAAGTGGTGAGCCTGATTTTTTTTTTTTTTTTTTTTTTTTCCTCCCCCTGCCTGGAGCCTGCCTGGGCTGCACAGGGGCCCCGTGCTTCCCTCTGCAGCTGTGGTGCCCCCAGGACTGCTCAAGCTGGGTGCCTGAGGTTGGGTGCCACCTGGGGGACACCACTGCTGCTGTAGATGGAAGCAGCAGCCCCCCCTGCAACCCAGGGACTGCTTCGCCTGCCGGCAGCTCCCCCTCCCCCCTCCCCCCCCCGCCACTGGAGAGGCAGGTAAGTGTGCGGTGTGTGAATGACATAGGGGTTTAAAGGGCCCTAAATTGAAGCAGTGAGTGGGTTTAAAACCCCACCACTTCAATTTAGGGCCCCTGTTTCATCTACATATGCCCTTTCTTACCAGATGAAGGACAAAACCCCCACCATTGACAACCATGTGAGCAGGATCAGATCTTTTCATTTTCTTTTTTTTTTTTTTAAGGACCTAATTAGAACAATATTTTTTTCCCTTACAGGGTTCAGTTTTCCCCTTAATTTTCACTGTTTTTCTCTGTTTCGAAACTGATGCGATCCACTTCAGACTTGTCTTTTTTTAGACAGGGAATCCTTTAGCATTGCTCTTTAGGCAGAATGGAAAGCTGAGATTTGAACCTTATGGGATGATTTCTATTCAGATGGCAAATTGCTGACAAGGATGTATTATTCAGGTAACCTTGCTTATTCACAAAAA
>NW_005842340.1:476059-498044 GCF_000455745.1 Alligator sinensis | reverse complement strand
CTTTCCCTGAGCAGTGGGAGGAGCACACAGCCCAAAGGCAGGGTGTTTACTTAGCAGTTGCAAAGTAAGCCCAGCTAGCCAGTGCTGTACCCAAGGAGAGTCTCTCTCTCTCCCTCTCTCCCTTTTCTGTCATGGTCATCTACAACTGCTGCTTTTGGTTTACTTAATCCATGTCCAAAAGCCTAGAAACAATGCCTAATCTCTGCCTTGGAATCCCTCAGGAAGCAGGAGACCTTGGGATATGGTTTGCTCTTTTGATGACTTTGGGAGTTTGCCCTTTGTTTGCAGTTTATTTTACTACACAAAGGTGATTTGTACTACCTCTGTTGCTTTTGTACGCTTATTAACTATACTATCAGCCATTTTCCTTTGATCCATGATGATGGCCATTAGTTCCAGTCAAAGTAGCTCCAGGGCTTGCTGTACTGAAGACTCCTAGCTCAGGTCTTTGGATCTTTTGCCCTTACCTGTCTTGGGGCTAGAATCACATTCTTCCACTCACAACTGAAATCACCAACTGATATTATTTAACTCACACCTAACGTCCATTTCGATCCAGTTTACTGCAGGACAGCTGCCTATATTCCTAGATTGACCTAATCTGGTAGGCATATGTGAAGCACACAACTGTCATCAGTGACAGCTCCAAAATGGTGATAATGGGTGTAGCAGGGCACTAAGGTGCCTGCTACTTGGAGAGCCGGGATAACTCCTCAGGTGCTGGTTGCTGAGGCGACTAGAGGGAACTAATGACCCACACCTGCCTAGCCAGCTGACAAAAAGGGGCAGGGCCTGGCTCCTATATAAATCACAGGCTGGAGGCCAGGAGGCGGTTCCCTGCTGGCAGACAAGGGGGAAGGAGCTCTGCCTGAGCGAGCAGAGGGAAGAACCCTGAATGCATCAGCCGTGAGACTAGTAAAGGATGGAGCACCCTAGGGGTGGCTGGATTAATGTTATAGCCAGACGGCTGGAGTTTGTGTTGTAGCCCAGGGGCTTGGGTTTTGTTTGCTGTTTGTGACCGATGGTCTGGGTGAGGCTAAGAGGGGATGGAGGAGGCCTCATAGGGGACTCACAGCAGTATGGGGACTCCAACGCCAGTGAGGGTGCAGCATTCGGGGTACACTGACCCCAGCCCCAGAAAGGGGGCAGCGAGGAGCCCCAGTGAGAGAGGGGGCAGCGAGGAGCCCCGGCAAGAGAGGGGGCAGCGAATGTCGAGCACCGGAGAGGGCGCGGAGAGAGAGAGAGACAGGGCCGTGGAGAGCCTGAGTGCCAGAGAGGGCGCGGCGAGAGACAGAACAATGTCAGTCACATCTGCAAGGCTTGGGGTGTGGTACAGGGGTGGTTGGAGCCACGCATAGCCCATAAGGCTGGGGTGCAGAGAACCCCAATACAGGAAAGGAACTATTGATAACAGGAGAACCATGGCCAAGAAGATGAAAGGTAGCCTCCCTATAAAATATATATAAGATCAAAGTCGTGGCGGGTGAAGATTTGAGGATGCTTGTCAGCAACTTGGCATGGTAAAGGAGGTGGCAGGGCAGAGCACAGCAACCCTGCCCACCCTCCTGTTACAATGGGAATGTCACTGCCCATATCTTAGCCCATTGGCTGTTAGTTAAATTGTCCACCAATGGGAGACCTGGGCCTTAGATCCTCCTCACATTTGCTGATTTTTATGAGTGTGTCCTAACCATCAGGTTATAGGGTAGGCTTAGTGAGGCACACTTCAATCCACCTGTGGAAGCTGGGCCTCTGGGCAGATAAAAGTGCAGGAGTCAAGCAACCAGAAGGAGAGCTGGCAAGAGAAAGCATGATTCTGTAGCCCAGTGATTCCAATGGGCCTCCTGTCCCCCAGCCATGAGGGGAAGGGAGAGATGTCCCAGTCCCATTTCCAGAGGCTGAGGTATCTCTGTTTTTAGACCAATGCCTGCGTAATGTAAAATTCACACAGGCCTGGGGGCAGGAACTGGAAGCCTGGAGTCCCTCCTCATAGGGGAGTCCCTCCTCACAGGGGGAAGTATTTTGAAATCAATAGTTTTTCGTAAAAAAATCAGTTTTGTGGAAACAGCATTATGTTTAGATGAAAACTTCCCAAAGAGCTTTTCTAACATGGAGCAGTTACGTCAGTGGAGAATATTCCATGCTCAAAGTCATTTCCCAGGAGAGTTGACATTGTTTGGTGTAGACTTCACACAGTTTTATCCTGCTGTTCACACTAATGCCTCTGTAAGCAATATATATTCACATATGCATTCCCAGGGTTATTCAGATGAGTAATGATTGAAGAGTCAGGCTTCAAGATGCAAGTGACAGGTATAGTTGGCATGTGAACATCAGCAGTGCAACCAAGAGCCCCTGCAAATGACTTGCAGAAGAAGAGAGAGCACCCAGTCATGTAGGGAGTAGACAATAATTGTAATGGGTAGATAGCTGAAACCTAGAGGAATGACAGGAGGAAGAGAGAGAACCCTCAAGTGTCTAATATGATGATGTGGAGAGGCATGGAAGTAATTGACCACAAACCTTGCTCAAAGCATTCAATTAGGATTGTAGTTGATGGGAACTGTACTTCATGTTTTCTCTACTCACCTATCTGTGGCAAGCAGGGCACAATTTTCCTAAAGCTATGATCTCCTCGCCTACTTCTACCAAATTGTTCTCCATTTTACTGTTGCTAGCTATTAGGTCCCTAATAATATTGGGAGATATGGCATGCTGTCAGATATTTTTTCATGTCTTTGAAGCACTTCTCTTTCCTCCAGCTCTAAACATGTGGTTGCTTTGTTTCTTTGGCTATAGAGTATTATTTAAGTAGTCTCCCATTAGACATCCTGATGGCATGGCATTTCTACTTCAGATGCACCTTTCCTGCCCAAGATTAGATACCTATTACCTAGACTCACTCACAGACCTCAGAGTCCAGTGCAAGACTGCCAGTTTACCTTGAAAGTGAGTGCTTTGGCAACAATGACAAAAGGTACTTCTTGGATAATCAAGTATCAATGGAACTGAAGTGCAAGGAAGAGGCCACAACCACAAGAGGTCTACAGCTGGTTCATTGTTTGGAGTGATGGGTCATGTACTTTCCAGTCCTTGCTTCTGAATAGAACAGATCTGCACTGAAAACAGGAAATGCAAATTAAATGTTTCACTACAAACCAGAGCAATCTGAAGTTGGTTCAGTGAGAGCAGTTTTCCTGCTTTATCAGAAAAGTGTTCTGGGATGATATCAGCAAGAACATTGACTGTTTCTGATTATCACCCATCTTAATGAAATCCTACGAAAGTCTCAGCTTTGGCTGGAACTCTAACTGTGATAAAACATAGAGTATCTAACTCTAAACCCGGGAGACATGCTACAAACAGTATCCCTTTTGCTGGAAAAAAATATCTGTTTTTCTTTTTCTGGCATATATGTTGGGAAACAGCTGACCTCTCTTATTCTTAGATATCTGTGACCTCTGGAGATAAATGTGGTTACAATAAGACTGAATTTTGCTCCTTACGGGCATCACCAGAGATTAAGGTATCTTAAAAATAGCTATAACAAGCTAGAAAACTCTCCCACTGAACATCCAGAAAACATTCTCTAAATATTTTGAGCAGCATTTCTTATAGCGCTGTGAACACTTTGGCACCATTTCTAAATAAACATTGGTGTGACGCTAATCTGTTGCATATCATTAGCTGTAATAATTTTTTCAGAGCCAAAAGGACATTCATGTAGCTAAAGGCAGATTAAAAGCCAAACCTTGCTAAATTATGTGGCATTTTTATTGATTTGGGCCTTTTAATTTTTATAGTTTGGCATGATAATGTAGCACATGGAAGAAAGCTAGTCACATACAAACATTCAGAAGAGAACAAAGCCAGATCTATAGTCAGTAAAGAGGTTTTCAGTACCGTAACTCTGTTTTCTTTTGCACCAGAAGTTAGAAGTGTTTTTGGAATACATTAATTTTAACACCCAAACATGATCAGTGATCTGTACTGTTTTCCATTTTTGTATCAATGCTTCCTGCATTCACCTGCATTTGTCGAAAGTATTGATTTAGAACTGACTGACAAAAAGGACACTCTACCATCAGTGTTCATTCATTTGTTCAGCAGCTACTTCAGAATAAGTCCTGCCTCCATCTCTCTACTCACTCTTAATGAACCTACTTTTCCAGAGGTATTTCTTTTTCCCCACTGACAGAGGTGTAGGGTTTACACCAGAGGTGTATAAGGTTACACCTATGCATACCTGATAGAGTTTTCTCCCCAAAGAGCCAGAATGAAGGTAGTGGGACTGGAGGCACCAGGATGTAGCTGTGAGGGGAGTTACCACCACCAAGAGCCAGGTTAACCCTCCAGGTTAACACAGGTTAGCCTTTTGTTCAGCAATGGCTATGGACCACGGAAAGGTAAACTAGACTGTTGGAAGCAACATATCATCTCACAGCAGCAACCTCTCCCACAAGCTGATGAAGGGGCTCCTGCCCCTGCTGGAGCCTCAAGCTCCCCTGTCTCCACAAACTTTATAATTTATAGCACAATTAACATGTTAATCATGCCATACATATAACATCTGCCAGGGGCCAAAGATGTCAACTGGAATCTTAACGCAGAGCTTGGGGGGTTATTCTGAATGACTAACTGATCCTGCCACTCAGCTGCAAACCCAGAGAGACAGAACCTCACACCTCAGAGAAGAAAACCATGGAACTCACAAGCTCTCTATGCAAACTTCTTCCATTACTCCCCAACAGAGGCTTTCCATAATCTAATGAATCATTCTGCCAGGATGTATTTCCTGGTATTGAAACCAGATTTCTCCTTTCTTAATTTTATGCTATCGGTCCTAGTAATTTACTGTGCACTACACTAAATTATCCTAGGGGGGCAATGTATGGATGGTTATAATACCAATCTTGATTGCCACTTACTGTAACTGAGCGATACATATGCTGTCCTTTAATGTTTTCTGGTAATCCAGTCTCCATTGGCCTCTGATCATTTTTGCTTTACTTTTAGCTCCTTTCAGTGTGTCAATATCTTTTATTTTGATAGTGATATTCTGATATCCCCACAATTAAATGCAGGTGCCTGTGATTCTTTTGAGCAAATCTGGACTGCATCTCAAGAGATGGTGCTTTTAATCTGAATTGTGTAAAGAAGGACTAATACTTCCATCTCTATTATGGCTTTTTCTTTGCAACCATAAATCACACATTCCTTTTCTGTTCCTGTCATGTGGCAGATTTGTGCAGATTGTCTGTCTGCTGTCAGTTTCAGATTCTTTTTCACTATATCTTCTTTCAAATGTTTTGTCTTTTCCAGGTCTATATTTTAGATTGTTTGCCATTTTGTTCTGTTTTTACTACTAATAATTTTTCCCCAGATGCTGCTCATATATACCACATTTAGTTGAATACAAGACATGGTTTTTGGCCTGAATCAGCATGGGGCGGGGTGGGGGGTGGGGGAGAAGCTCCTCATTGTATGTTCACATACAAGGAAGACTTATTGAATACATTGTCTATCGTTAAACTGCTGCCAAAAGCAGCATGGGCTCAGTAATGGAAACCAACTATGAAAATAATTAAATTCACTTAACACTGAGCTTGACTATGAAATACAGAGCCAATATTGGTAAAAAACATGCTGATGGGAACCTACCACAACCACCTACTATCTTAGGCTAGAGCCTGTTGAGCGCAGTCCCCTTTGGTGCTGACTCATTTTCAAGTCATATTAAGCTACTACACTGCCTATGTTTTTACTTACTTTGCTTACTCTTTACTCCCACAGCTGTACTGTACCTTTATTTCCCATTTCCAATGATTCCTGTTTCTTCGTCAGCCTTAAATGTCTGGCAAACGTCACCAAAAGGTGCCCCAAAAGAGTTCACGCATAACCCTTCTGTTGCCCCCTCTCTCAGTCTATCACATATGATGAGTGTGGTTCCACCTTCCACCAGGTTGCCCTGTGCCTGGTCATCTACATATATATTTTGTAGGATCCCATGACTCATGACAAGAACACCCAGTTCCAGTCATGAGTCGGGGGATGTATGTGGAGTACACATGCAGACTGGGCAGTGCTGAGCTGTGGGGTCACCATGGCTTGAAGTGTTGTTGGCTGTGCTGGTACTGAGTCTGATGAACTACATGGTAAATCCTGGGCCCTTCTGACTTTGAGCTAATATCTTGCATAGTTTCTACTATATCTAAGAAAGTGCTAAAGTCCTGCTTAAAAGTGTGTTTATGGAATACCTGTGCTAAAGCTTGCAGCAGTTTCAGAAAAGGTAAACTGTATCAATTCTGGATGAACTAAGACTATAGGTACTATATATGAGTACTGAGGAAGTAGGGGCTGGATGAATGGACTTTAAGGTGGATAGAAAACTGGCTGGAACATTGAGCTTGGAGGGTAGTCAATAGTTCGATGTCTAGTTGGCAGCCAGTAACAAGTGGTGTGCCCCAGGGGTCAGTCCTGGGGCTGGTTTTGTTCAATGTCTTCATCAATGACCTGAAAGATGGCATAGAGTGCACCCTCAGCAAGTTTGCAGATGACACCAAGCTGCGGGGAGTAGTGAATACACTGGAGGGTAGGGCTAGGATTCAGAATGACCTAGACAAACTGGAGGATTGGGCCAAAAGAAATCTCATGGGGTTCAAAAAGGACAAGTGAAAAGTACTGCACTTAGGACAGAGCAGCCCCATGCATTAGTACAGGCTGGGGGCTGACTGACTTGGAACCAGCTCTGCAGAAAAGGACCTGGGGGTTACAGTGGACAATAAGCTAAATATGAGCCAACAGTGTGCCCTTGTTGCAAAGAAGGCTAACAGCATAATGGGCTGCATTGGTAGGAATATTGCTAACAGGTCAAGGGAAGTGATTATTCTCCTCTATTCAGCACTGGTAAGGCCACATCTGGAGTACTGTGTTCAGTTTTGGGGCCCCCAATACAGAAAGGATGTGGACAAATTGGAAAGAGTCTAGCGGAAGGCAACACAAATGGTGAGAGGGCTGGGGGATATGATTTATGAGGAAAAACTGAGGGAACTGGGCTTGTTTAGTCTAGAGAAGAGGAGACTGAGAGGGGATTTAATAGCAGCCTTGAGCTACCTGAATGGAGGTTCAAAAGCGAATGGAGCTAGACTGTTTTCAGTGGTGGTAGATGACAGAAAATGAGCAACCATCTCAAGTTACAGCAAGGGAAGTCCAGGTTAGGTATTAGGGAAAATTTTCTCACTAGAAGGGTAGTAATACACCATAACAGGTTACCCAGAGAGGTGTTAGAGTCTCCATCATTGGAAGTTTTTAAGACCCAGCTAGAAAAAGCTTGGCTGGGATGATCTAACTGGGCATGGTCCAGCTTTGAGCAGAGGTTTGGACTAAATAACCTCCTGAGATCCCTTCCAACCCTAAATTTCTATGATTCTATGATATGTAAATTACTATAGCTTTGTTTATTTTAAGGTCAGTGTTTTCATATTTGCTCCTCACTTCCATGTACTCAAAAAGAGCAGGGTTTGACAAGAAGGGGTTGGAAGAAGGTAGATGGTAAGGATGCTCCCTAACCCCCAGATTTATTTTCTTTGTTGTAACAGTGGGAGGGGGACAAATTCAAGGTAAAACTCCAATAATTAAGTTCTATACTTGGAAAAGTATATCAAATTAATAATTTTTTTCCATATATAGACTCTAATTATTAGGGGATCATCTTATAATCATGGTCTTCTTATATTCAAGTAAATGCAGTACTAAAATTGCTTACCACTCCTTTTGTGGAATTCTGTCCTTTTAGATATTTGCAAAACATTCCAATTTAGTAGCATCTACGGGTTTATTAACCTGTTATTTTCTGCTCCAAATCTTTAATGGTAGTAAATATAGCTAGTTCTAGCACTAGTCCATGCATCAAGCTACTAATTGCTTTTTTACTCTCAATTCACTGGAGCATATTTTAAAGTTTAATTTGCAATATTTTAGGACTCTAACACCAGAATAATTCTATATTGCATTTTCCAAAAGAATAGTTAGCAAAACTAGAAAATTTCTGCCACAGAGGCCATATTTCTAATGTTGGTTATATCTGTGTAGAATCAGACTAACCATGCTATGTGTGATGGAGATATTACCGATCAGTTTTGGTAGATCTAAGATCTGATTCTGCAGTTTTAGCTACTAGTAGGTGATTAATATATTGATTGAGCTGCTGGAGAGTTGTCCTAATCAAATTGTGATGTATAGACAAGAAACTGGTGGAAATATGCACTAACTCAGCTGACTTTATTACAGATTCAAAGATTACAGAGAACCACCTGGGTCCCCCAATCAATATGAGTTCTCTAAACAATACTGGGCAGTTTTATCTGCTCGCTTGGCCTTTGTTATTCTATTCCAGGTAAGTCCCTTGAGTTTATTATATTGCAATTTCAATCACAAAACACTTGTGATAAATAAATGTATGTCAGTGGATCATGGTTCTGGTTGAGCTCCCTAGACGCGTGTTGCACCTGAATCCACTGGGCTACATGCTACAAGTTCATGGTGGCAGTAGCTTTTAGTTTATACTATGGTGACCACCTTTTTAAAACAGAAAGGTTGGACACATGCAACCCTGATGCCCCGCCCCCAACAGCACAGCCAGAGCAGAGCTGAGTGGAGCCCATGTGGGGTAGGGGAAATGTGGGCTGCCCGCTGTGGGCTCAGGGCTCCCTCCCTGCTCTGCTGTCCTCCCCCTGGGAGTCCCATGCTGGCCACACTGCCATGGTGAGACACCCTTTCCCATCTGGCAGCAGCGGGGGGCACAACTGTATGACACTACTGCCACCCTGTTACTGCCAGGCAGTCAGGGGCTGCCTTGCCATGCAGCATGGCTGGTGTGGAGCTCCTGGCTGCAGGCCAAAGCCTCCACACCCTTCTTAGCCCTACCATGCTGGGTCCCACCTGCTGATCCACAGGGGCCCTGAGGAAAGTGCAGCAGGGTGGGGGGCCCTGAGCCAGTAGCAGGCAGCCTGCATCTTCCTCCACCCCACACACAAATCTGGAGGGGCATGTGCCCTCCTATGCTCCCCTCCCCAGGAATGCACACAGAGGTGGAGAGCCAGCCCCCCTGCTGCTCCCCAGATGAGTCACCCATGCCTCCATCCTGCTCCCCGGCTCGCTCCATGGCCACTTATTCCTGCCCAGGGCCCCAGATATGGCCCCAGATACCACCCCAGCTTGGCAGCACTCCCAGCCCCTCACCAATGGGACATCAATCTGCCCCCTCTACTCCCCCTATGCTCTCTCCCCCTCATAGACTTATCTGCAGGGAGCTGCTCTCAACCACTGTCTCATTGTATTCCCAGCCACGTGCATGTGTGCACATGTGCACATGCATGTGATACTCCCTGCATCCCACTCTGCACAACCCAAAGCTGCCCCTTATAGGCTGGAACGCTGCCAACGTGTAAAGGGTAACCCACTGTTTTCTACATTTTTCCATGGTGAACAGAAAACCCAGATCCCTGCATGATACTGGGAATCTGGGACAAATGTTGTCTGTCCTAGGACCTGATGTTCATATTTCAGGACTGTCCCGCCCATTTAGGGATGGGTGGTGACCCTAGCTTATACCCCTAGGCTGTCTGTTAGTCTTCCTAGTCATAGGCACCCTGTCTGTACATATTTACAGAAAAGGCCTATCTCAAGCCTCCAGGACTATTTCTGACCTTCAGTCATTTATATACACGCTTTCCCAGAACTCCAGATCTACAGAGACAAATAAAAGGAATAATATGTAACAATTCAGAGACTTTGTACAGGACTCTAAAACACTATTATCCTTTACTTTAGGGGTGTCAAAGATATGGCCTATGGGCCACATCTGGCCTGTAAGCCCTATCATCTAGCCCCCAGTGTTGCCTGGGGTCTCAGAGCTGACCCACAGGCAGCATGCAGGGGCATGCCAGACAGACCCCTGCACTGTATGTGGCACCCAATTCCAGCCATTCTGGGATAATGCTGCATGTGGTGCATGCTCTAGGGCACATTGGTTCCATGCCAGATTTAGTGGCACAGAACAGAGCAGCTGCTGTGTGCAGTGCAGTGCAGCCCAAAAGCAGTGGAGTGGCCACCATGTGCCAGTATGGTCCCAGAGCAGTGGAGCAGTGACCACATGCAGCACGGCTCCATAGCCCCAGAGCAGCTGCTATGTGCAGCATAGCTCTGTAGTGGCTGGAGCAGGGCCATGCCACATGCAGCACTCACAGGACTAAGTTATGTTGACACCCCTGCTTTACTTAGTACAGTATCATAAGAATACACAGATGTGGACATAATAAACCCCACATAATTTTCCTTCTCTCATCATTCTCCTACAGCATTCTCTGGGCTGGGATGCTCCTCCTCAAGATCATGTCTTGTTTTCTGAACCGTGGCACTTTGGTCCCACAGACCAAGGGCATCCCTGCCCTGAAGGACTGTCTATCTCTTTCCTTCACTGACCCAAATCTTTCTTTTTCTTGTCCCTAGAGCTTCCTTTCTGAGTCCCTGTAAGTCTTCCCTAGCTCCTAAGCCCCTCTTTCAATAACTGTATTCTTTATTCTGCAGTTAGTAATTTTCCACTACTCCAAACTCCAGTTCCCTGCAGAGATATTTGGAGGAAACTGGCAATTCAAGGCTACAACTAGACAATTAGCATACGTGTTGTTTGCTCAGGGTACAATCCTAAAGGTTAAGTATCCTCAATTGTCCTTAGGTTGGTGGGTATATGCTAACAGACCTTTACAGCAAAAATTGCTACACATTGAGGATGCAACAGTTTTCATATTAACAACTTCACAACATGAACCAGAACTCATACATTGTACATAGACACATTCCCCATGTCATCGCATTATGCTGCATTTAGTTCTTCCTACCAGTTTCCAATTCTTCCTGCCTGTGCACTATAAAGCCTGTTGATATGCATGTCCCTGATGTTTGAAATTCCAGGTTCTGGTCTGTGTGCACCCCCACCCTGTCACAAAACCCTTCTTGTTAGGAAAGAAACTGAGGCGGGATCAAGCCAAAAGAAAAAAGAAAGAAAGAAAGAAAAAAGAACCCTGTCTGCATCTAGAAGTGTTTTTTTCAGGCCACAGTTGAAGTACTTTTGTGGGATAGTGCATGGAGGATGCTTGTACTTGTTCTGGATGCTTCCTTTTGAGCTGCAGGACTTTGCGTCCCACCAGCCCAGTTATTGGATGGTCAGCTCCTTTGCAAATCTTGAGGGCCACTTGGGCCCCCACAGATATCCTTGCTTCTCACAATTTTCTTGGACCATCATGGCTACAATATCACCCCAACACTACTTGATTCATCTAGGATGTGTCACCATGAGACATTTACTGCATAGTAAATGTTGCACATCTACACATGCACCTCTATTGGGCTGGAGTAAACTAATTTACTCCACAGCAAGATGGTACTTGTAAATACAAGTACTATCCTGCTGTGGAATTTTTTACTCCACAGCAGTGCACATGTAGACACTGACCTGCTGACCAGGGCACAAGGGTGCTTCAGTGTCAGGGCTGCTTGCCGGTTAGCCCCATACTGAAGCACCTTCATGCCCTAGCCAACCCCTCCACAGCATGTTGAGCTGGGGGACCCCTGGGGTCCCCTGCCAACTGGGGCTGCTCTGATCTGGCTCAAGATGCTGAGATCCTGAGTGCACGTACAGATGTGCACCTGGGAGCAATAAACTCTGGAGCAATAAGCCCTGGAGTTTATTGCTGCACATTAATATGTACGTGTAGACACAGCCCTCAAGAGTTAAACATGAGCTTATGTGCATCCCTCTTTAGGATGCCACTTAAGCATGTGTTTAACACATCTCTTGTCCTGAGAAGAAATTAAGTTTGTGTTTTAATTGATTTCCCATATAGGGACCTTTTTTAGGTGCCTTCAGCCACTGGATTTTCAAAATATAAACAGAGCTTAAAAATGACACGTTCACATGACTGCATGTCTCTTGGCTCATTTCTAACAGTCATGTGAGCAGAGGTTTGATTTTATGATAGGTCAAGGTCCACTTGAGCTTGGCAGCCCATTGGGTGGGCATGAGTAAGGCACACCAATTTCTGTTGATTCCCCAGCCCAAATGACGTGGTATCTATTTACACTTGGCTCAACTGAGAGTAGCCTTTGACACAAATCCAGAGCAGGGCTTCAACTTCTGTCTCTGGAGTTACAGGGGGACACCTTCACCTTTCTGCCACTGCAGTCCTCCCCACCTGGTACAGCCTGTCTTACAGGCCCTTGCTCTGTTGGTCAAACTCTCTTGCTCTTGTTTCAGAACCTGGTCATGTTTCTCAGTGTTCTGGTAGACTGGATGATTCCTGACATTCCCAAGGACATCAGTGAGCAAATCAAAAAGGAGAAGAGTGTCCTTGTGGATTTCTTCCTGAAGGAAGAGCATGAGAAGCTGAAGCTGATTGAGAACTACATCACACGGGACAGGCACAGAAGCAAGACTGAAACAAAAGTTCAACGGAACCGAGCCGCGAGCTTCTGCCAGTTCAGCCGGAGTCAGCGAGAAAGCTTTACATCCAACAGCTCACAGCACACAGATGTCTGACACCTCTGGGGGAGGAAATGCATGTAGCTAGGCCTACAGACTTACTGTATGATGTGATCCTGAGAAAGGGATAGGAAGAGACAGACAGGAACAGACGCAAAAGAGGGCAGGGGAGGGAGTCTGCCACTTCTCTGGAAACTTCAGGTGTAAGTTTCTCCATATCATTTTATATGCTATCTCGGCTGCAGCATTTTCAGAGTTAATCAGTGCAAAATCAAGGGCTGCTTGGGGCTCTGGCTGGCCCTTGCACTGATGTACATAAGATAGGGAGAGCACAAGGAGTTTCTCCAACCCATGCATTCTCAGTGCCAGGGCCAGCCACAGTCACAATTCTTTTGAGTGCAAGGGTTGCTACCTGCTAAGGCTCCCTGGGGCATTACCTACCGCCAGGCAGAGGTAGGTAAAAGATGGGGCCTCACTTCTCACCACCGCATATGCTTTAGCAGAGCTGGCGACTACAGAGTACACTTCACACTGCATCCTCTTAAAAGTGTGTAGCATTAGGCACATTCCTTTTGCACAGTTGGGAGATGTATAGGGTATAGCATAACCACAGAGGCAAGGGACTCAGTTATACTGCCAAGGAAATGATGCCCATGTGCCTACCCCCAGGCCATGTACATCACCCTAGAAATGGGCAGTGAGGACACCCCAGGAACTGTCCTCAGGCCTGGGTTTCCAGTGTTCTCAAGAGCAGCAGCTTGCAGCACCCAGAGGACATCTCCATCACTTCATTTTTCTGGGTTCAGCGCTCACAGAGCAGGAGCGGATAGACAGGGCTTATTGCTTTGGCAATGTAACAGGGCACATGGTTGCTGTCGTGTCAATGCACCCTCCAGATCATTGTGCCTTCCTGAAGCACGATTCCTCTCAGTGCTGTCAATGCAATGGGGCTCTCCACAGAAACCTCACTGTAGCATGGTGGTGAAAGACAGAGAACTGAAGGAACAGGAGCAATTTCAGATACCTGAGCACTTTCACCTACAGATAACCTTGTTTGCTTAGCATGATCCTGAATAATGAGCTAATGAACAGAGGCACTACAACTTATGCATCAGGAAGAAATAAAGATGATAGAACTAGGTGAGCTCATCACTGTTTGTTGTACTGAGCAAAATACTCTCGGGCCAGCTTCACCTGTTACCTAAATTGGGGTTTTAACTGGCATCAGTCAGGAAAAACTCCACTGAAATCAACACTGGCATAAAACGGGTGTATCTGAGAACAGATTAAAGCCCTTACAGTTATGTGACAACATCTTCATGTGGCACATGAAATAACAAAAAGGGGTTATTATGCATTTACTATAAGTTAAGATGTCATTATGCAGAACTGTATTTTATTGAGAGAAGAACAGATTCCCTATTTAGGCTTTTATCTAAGTGCATCTAAGGAATAATTTATTCTGTGACAGATTAAAAATAAACATTTCTTAAAAAATGTGTCCGTTTTCATGGAGACTTTGAAGCCATCTCTGGTCAAAGCCCTAGTAAAGGAATTTCTGCCTACTTTACAAAATGCTTTAAAAACCAAAGAAGGTGCCCTTTCAGATGGCAGAGCTTTTGCAGTTTGTGTGACTCTTACACTTATGTTTAGATTTAATATGCATATATTGTATATAGGTTTATATATTTAAGATTATATATTTAAGATTCAAGCAAATCCTGGGACATCATTCTCCCCTTGTACTCGGCCTTAGTGAGGCTGCAGCTGGAGTACTGCGTCCAGTTTTGGGCTCCACAATTCAAAAAGGATGTGGAGAAGCTTGAGAGAGTCCAGAGAAGAGCCACGCACATGATCAGAGGTCAGGGAAGCAGACCCTACGATGACAGGCTGAGAGCCCTGGGGCTCTTTAGCCTGGAAAAGCGCAGGCTCAGGGGTGATCTGATGGCCACCTACAAGTTTATCAGGGGTGACCACCAGTATCTGGGGGAACGTTTGTTCACCAGAGCGCCCCAAGGGATGACGACTAGGTTGAATGGTCATAAACTACTTCAAGACTGTTTCAGGCTGGACATAAGGAAGAATTTCTTTACTGTCCGAGCCCCAAGGTCTGGAACAGCCTGCCACCGGAGGTGGTTCAAGCACCTACATTGAACACCTTCAAGAGCAAACTGGATGCTTATCTTGCTGGGATCCTATGACCCCAGCTGACTTCCTGCCCTTTGGGCAGGGGGCTGGACTCGATGATCTTCCGAGGTCCCTTCCAGCCCTAATGTCTATGAAATCTATGAAAGATATGTATATTCCATATTTATATATTAAAAAAGAGTCTCAGACTGATCGGATTTTACCTGTCCCTCAGTTAAAAAGGTCTTTTTCTAATAATAATTTTCAGTATTTCAATTGAAGTTGTGTGACTAATGGTTTTTGGTTGGGTTTTTTTGGTTCGTGGATGAACTAAAAAATCAAATAATTGCTTTAAGTTTGGCAGGTTGACTTTAAAAATGAATGTTTTCTTCGGGTTTTATTTAATCTTCTTTTAACTTTTTTTAGACTTTATCTGCCTATTATGGCCTAAATCAATCTTTTGGATGTTTCACTTTGAAAATGCCAAAGCCAAACATTTTGACTTTTCCCAATTTTTTCCCCATTTGTTTCCCACCAAATGAAGTTGAATTTAACTTGGGTTTGTAAATAGTTTTGTCTCCCTGAAACTTTACTTTTGGTGAATTTAGTATTTGCTGAAAAGTTTCCCCCATCTCTACATTTGATTATATTTACTTAGTATTAGAAACATTGATTTATGGTTGCAGCAGTATAGAGCATTACAATACTCCCCTTGTCTTTGCTTGGTGTGAGACAGCTAAAAAGTGCTATTTGAGAAGCTCTTAACACAATATAGTCAGTATAAATTATTAACTATGTGTTCAATTTATTAAGATAAGCTGAAAAGTTATAGGCAAATATTTTTATTTTGAAATAGTCTACTACTGTTAACATAGTATTTGAGTTTACAAATCTTTTAGGTATATATCCTCAAAACACTCTTGTGAGAGAGAGAGAAATATTAACATCTTCATTTATGGATAGGGAACTGAGACACAAGGATACAAAAGGCCAGATTTTTAATGGTATTTAGGTACTTAATATCCAATCAGATGCTTTGAAAATCTCAGAAGACACCCTATCTGGACCTTTGGTGCTTTAGAGGTCTAGTTTTCATTCCTTTGGCTATGGAAATCTATAATCAAGTAAAACTTTGATTTCCCCACCTTTAAGATGGCTTTCTAGCCACTGGATTCTTCTTGATCTCAGAACCATATTGCACTATTTTAGTTGCAAAATACCAACAGGGCACTTTACAATGTCACAATCTTCAATGGCTGTCCAAATATGGTACCTGCTGTGTGAAGATTTTATGAAGAGAGCTCTGGGTTTGGAATAGCTGACACTTGGGATTTACATATGTGGCTGAAATAGAATTAATTTTCTTAACACCCAAAAACCTATACCAGGGAAAAACTACCAGTCTCAAGCAGTCTGAATATGAAAAGCCTATCAGGCCAGTTGATTGTGAGGGGGCAAATTTCCATATTTCAGATATCTGAGAGTATAGGCAGATGTGGATCCAGAAGCAGATTTCCAAATCATTTGATGCAATTTTCATCAGTCAACAGCTGGATTACCTTATCAAATGACCTATAGGCTTTGCTACTTAATGTCACATTGTGGCAGGCCTCCGTACTACTATGTGGGGGTTGGATTGCCCTGAGCTGACTCGCCTGCCATGACTTACGGGAGATGTACTTGGTTCCCTTCAGTGATATGAAGATCTTCCTGCTGGCTCAGGCTCCCCTCTGGCATCTTCTATGGGGCTCCTCCTCCCCTACACCCCACCTCATTCCCCTTGGGTGTTACAGTGGATTGCAGGATGTGTTTGAGTGTTCAGTGTGATAGATTGGAGTGCAGCCATGTGATATCCCTTCCATGGGTGCTGGCTGTGGTGTACTGTAGTCAGGATGGAAAGGCTAACACAAATAAAAATAAATAACTAAACATCCCTCAACATGGGCAGGACAGGCCTTCATTGCCTCACTGGGTTGGTCACTCCCGAAGGTCAGAGTTTCGGGGAGTTTCTGACTCCACCTCCTTTTCTCCTCCTTTCTCTGGTTCTGCTCATTCATGGGGCTCTCTGCCAGTGTGCTTTGTGCACAGATTCTGAATGCTGAATAAGGGGCTGCTGGAGGGCTGTGATACACCCTCAATAAGGTCCTTCCCTGCTGATTCCCAGTTGGCTTTTCCATATGAGGGCCTGCCCATGCTCATATGGGTTTCAGCTGGGTGGGAGTTGTCTAGTTTGAGGACTCCATTCCACACTGTGGCCAGAGCCCAGCCACCCACCCACCCACCCAGGCTTAACTTTGGCCCTGTGGGCTGGGGCCAGCTTCCCTGACTTACGGGATAGTTGCAGCATCTGTGGCCAGCAGTGGTGTCCATGGTGGTGGCAGCGGTGGCTGCAGCAGTGAGCTTCCAATACCACGGGTGGTGTCTGGTCCCAGCTTGGGTGCCAAGTGTCCTCCATGCCAGCCCCAGCTCCTGTGCAGTGCTTTATGGTATGGCCGCTGTGCAGTGCCTCAAGCTGGGCCCAGCTCATTAGCCTGTGTGGCTAATGTGTTGTGCTGCACGTAGCCCAGCCCCCTGAGCCATGGGGATCAAGCCAGGCAGGGGCCTGCCACCCACATGAAGAAGAGAAACAAGAGAATATAACTGGTTTATAGTGAATAAAATTAGCCTATTAATAGTATTCATCCAATATTTCCCCTTAAAATAATACCCATGTTATAGATTAACTTAAACTTAATAACTGAATAATGATTTTCATTACAACCCTTCTTTTCAATGCTTCATGATAATGAAATACATGATAATGAAATACATTCCTTTTGTGCTGACATTTATAATTAGGAGTAATTTAAAACAAGGAAACAAACATAGAAATTCCTTATCTGTATTTGGGTGAAATCTGTATAGAGTGAAATAGGCCAACATTTTCTAATGGTGACCAGTGAATTTGGATGCCATAATTTTGGGGAGTGAAAACCCCAAATTTTAACGCATTAGATGAGTCTAATGGGGTATATTTCCTGGCCTTAGATGTATTTCAGATTCTGCACATTGAACATCCAAAATTATTAGTCAACATTTAAAGTCCTAGATGTAGCAGACCCTTGTTGACTCATTCAAAAATTGGTGGTGAAATACCTTCATAAGGTTGCCCATCATTGTCCATCATTGTTATATAATGTTTGAAAAAGTTGTAAGCAGCCAGAATAAGTAGGGGTTAAAAGTGATAATGTATTTCACCCTTTGTTATAAAAAGAAGCTATAAATGAACACAGACATACATTTGCCCTCTAAAAGTTCTCCTGAGGCTTACATATCTTATCCAAACAAGGCTGGGAAAGAGCAAGGTAGCAATCCCAGCTGTAAGGCATACATTCTTACTAGAGCTACCATGCTATCACAACCAGGGCTGACAGCCTAGTTATCTTTATCTGTTATATAGTTTCTATTTTTATCTTGAACCTGAAAGTTTCATTCATTGGGAATCCTGCAGGTTGGGACTTCACTTTGGTGCAGTCCCTAAGGATCAGCTACATTATTGCATTCCCATGGTAACCTCTGACTTATCCTAAGACTGCTTAGGAACCTTCCCATCAACTCTGGTAATTGTAGATCGGTGATTTGGTCTTTATTCATTTCCAGTTTCTAACTTATCTCTTTCTCACAATGCAAGACAGTATCTGATCCCTTTTTATCAGCACAAAACTTGTAAGTCTACCCACAAAGTGCCCCTTACCATAACTCCTGTCTCTGAAGTAGAGAATGACTCTGTTTCAAGAAGTGTACATGGAAGACTGCCTCTAGGGAAGAAAGCCAGAATATGAATAGAAACACAAAAAGGTAATAAAACCTGCATGCTATTGTCGCTCACTACTATAGCCATGAAAATGATTCAAATCTCCCTAAAAAAAAAAAAAAAAAATCAATCAAAGACTTTTGAAGAAACCCCAAATGTTAAAAAAGGGAATACTACTAACAATAAGAAAAATGACCAAGTGTTTACAAAGTGCAGGATGAGATGTTGCAGAGTTGTGACTGAATATTCTTTCAGAATGTTGTGTTCCAGTTGGTTGATCCAAATCTTAATTAAATGGGAAGAGAGAGAAAAAATAGCCCTTTGTTTAACGTATTGCTAACGTTGAAAAGTTGAGGACCACAAAGAAGTCAAGAAATTCTGGATGCACTTTCCAACCGCAACATTAACTTGTCTGTGTTGTGCCAGCTGTATATTTTATGCTATGCATTTACAGTAGCTATGTTTAGACCATAATATATGAAAAATGCAGAGGACTGTGTTGTAGTTGATGTTCAGCCTTCAACTAGGCTTAGCCATTGGTGACGGGTAGGGGGTGCACGCAGGTGCATGTGCACTTCCAGCTTTCCTACTGGTGATTTTGGGCTCACTGGGGGGGACTCCCCTGGTCTGTGATCTGGTGCCCCCCCAGACTTGGGAGGCACCAGTTGCCCATGGGCTTAGCTGACATTGCTGTATGTGTCTTCAGGAAATGTACTGGATCCCATGCCACCCCTTTCTTGGGGGCCAGTATAATCATGTGGCTAAATACAAGAGGCCATGGCTTTGCTTCTTCCTGGCAGGTCACAGCATTTCCTTAGGACTATTAACAGTAGTGTCATTTAGAGCAGCCTTCAGGAATTACCCAGGAAGGTAAACTGACTCAGCATAGGAGGAACAACTGTCTTTATAAACACTCCCTTCCACAGGGCTTATCCTATACAAGTGTTGTTATGTAGGCCATAAGGTTGCAGATGAGTCGCTGTTTTCTTTCGCACCCTCTGGACGGATGTTCATCCATTCTGCAGGCACAGCTGCAGGTGACATTTTGGTGGTGGTATAATTAAACTTTTGGGTTTCTAGCACTTTCAATATATGGAAAATGTTGCTCGCTAGACATATTCCTGTGCAGTTTGACCTTGCCTGACACACAAAGCCAGTGAAATATAGTCAAGGAATAGAGGGGAACCCACATGGAAGTATGTTTGTTAAATTATTACTTGGAAAGATCCAGCTCAATGTGCACAATATTTACCCACTGTTAGCAATAAACTCTTCTGAGTACAATAATATAACATCTGTCACTGTTATGCAGTCTCACCCTTTAATTAGGCACAGATGGTTTCTCTAGCCCCAGACTAGCCCTCCCCTTTTCTTTTGTGTGTGAAATACAAACCAGGTCTGTGTGTTCTCAGCTTTTGCAGGTAGCTTCCCCTGCACCAAATCACATTTAATGTTTTAGAAGGATGTAGGTAGTAAGACAAAGGCTGGGAGAAGTGTTGCATTTATAGCATTAACTTTGACCTGGGGAGGGAAGAGACACATATCTAAGTTCTTGATTCATGCCTAGTAGTGGCTTGGTTGATCTAGTCTCTTTGAGGTGAATCGTGGGGCTCAGAGATTTTTTGCTCCCATCAGAGAGACTTGGGGCCTGGCACGAGATAACTGGATCTGCCTGTTGCTCTGTGCACTGTGTACTATCTAGGATTTCTGGACCCTCCTTTAGTTATGTTGTGGCTTTGTTTATAGTCTTTCCACATCCCTCACCATGATTGGAGTTTTTCTGTTTTTTTAAAGCATAAGCAGCTCCCCCCAGACTCTGTATCATCTGTAAAGTTAATTAACAGGCTGTTTTGTACCCTCTTTGCATCCCAATGGTGGGGAGGTGGGGGCTGTTCAATAAATATAAACCTAATCCCAGTGTCACCCCACTAAGCAGTCCCATTCAACACGTTGTCCTTTAATTTTTGTTAGCCCCTTTAGCAACACTACTGTCCATGCCTGCTTTTTCCAGATGTGATATAAAACACATTTGATGTATAAAAGCAATAAAAGCTATTCTTTTCATAAGTACTCCATGCTGTCTTCAACTATTAGGGTTCCAGTCCTATGGTCTTAATGAGTATAATGCTTACTACCATGCAAACAGGACATGTCTACATGTGCACTTTAATGTGCATTAGCCTATTTTAATGTGCATTAAAGCATCACTAAAAACTGGCAGACAAGGTTCCTTGGGTGAATTTGATATCTTTTATTAGACCAACCCAAATAGTTTGAGAATAGTTATTAAGCAAGCTTTCGAGTTCAAAAACCCTTCGTCAGGCTAAGGAAGCTTCAGCAGTTGGTGTGTGCTCTTCCTGGATGGAATGAAAAGTAAAGAAGCCAGGGGCTGGGCTGGGGAGTCAGTTGCCAGGCAGATTATAATGCATCAAAAATCCAATGTCTATGTTTAGTCCCTGATCTCTAGTATCCAGCAGGTTGATGAAATGGAGCTCATAGGCTCGTCTCTGGGAAGTGTTGTGTAAGTTTCCCTTGAGGATCAGGACTGAGAGATTGGAGAGAGAGTGGCCCTCCTGTGAGAAATGTGCCCCCACCAGTAATTGAGTGTTTCTGTCTTTGATGGATTTCCGGTGTGCGTTCATTCTGGTGCGCAGTTGTTGTTTGGTCTCTCCTATGTATTTTCCATCAGGGCATTTGGTGCATTGGATGAGATATATTACATTTCTGGAGGGGCAGCTGTAAGATCCTGGGATGCTGATGGCTCTGTTGTGGGGTGTAGTAATAGTGGGGGTGGTGGAGATGTGTTGGCAGGTTTTGCATTTCTTGTCATGGCACGGTCTGGATCCTTTTGGTGTGTTCTGGGGTTGAGGAAGTTTGCTTCTGGTGATGAGGTTGGCGAGGTTCGGTGCTTGTCTGAAGGCTAGGATGGGTGGCTCTGGGAAGATCTTTTTAAGAATAGGGTCTTTTTCTAATATGGGTTGCAATTTTTTGAGGATTTTCCATACAGGTTCAAGGGAGGAGTGATACGTCATAACCAGCGGTGTGCGATTTGTGGGTGTTTTTCTTCTGTACTGCAGCAGTTCTTCACGTGGTATCCAGGTGGCTCTTTCAAACGTGCGATCTACCTCTCTGGAGGAGTGTCCTTGCTGGGTGAAAGCCTTTTTAAGATTGGTGAGGTGGCAATCCCGGGTGTGCCCTTCAGTACAGATGCGGTGGTATCTGAGGGCTTGGCTGTATATCACTGCTTTTTTGGTGTGTTTCGGGTGATTGCTGGTTCTGTGCAGATATGTATGTTGGTCTGTGGGTTTCTTGTATACTGTGGTCTGTATTTTACCCTTCTGGATACTGATCCTTGTGTCTAAAAAGGGGATGTTGGTGTTGGAGTATTCTAAAGAAAGTCGGATGGAGGGACTCGAGGGAAATTTACACAACACATCCCAGAGATGAGCCTATGAACTCCATTTCATCAGCTTGCTGGATACTAGAGATCAGGGACTAAACACAGACATTGGATTTTTGATACATTA
>NW_005842340.1:382718-475646 GCF_000455745.1 Alligator sinensis | reverse complement strand
GGGGGGGTGGGGGATGAGCTGTTGGCAGGCTGAGCGGTCCCTGAGCTGCGGGAGGGAGGGGGAGGCCGTGCTTCCCTCCACAGTGGCGCCCCCCCAGGCAGCACCCACCCTGCAGCTGTGGAGGTAAGCACGAGTCCCCTGCGCAGCTCAGGCAGGCAAGCAAGCTCCAGGGAGACAAAAAGAAATCAGGCTCACCACTTTTTTTTTTTCTTCAGTAGAGCCTAGGTTTGATGGTGGGATGGTGATCGTTGAATTTCTGATGGCTTGGCAGCAGACCCAGAAGTCAACCAGAAACACTTCTGGTCCACTTCTGGGTCTGCCGGGGAGCACGCTGCCCCCCCTCCCCACACACACACACACCCCACTGGCTTAGTAACTGGTGCCTCCTGGGTCTGGGGGGGGGCAGCCGGGGTCCCTCCATAGCTGATTGCTGAGCTGGGGGGGTGCAGAAGGGCCCCCTGTGCATTCTGCAGTGGACCTGGAAGTGGATAGGTCACACTCAGAAATGGAGAGGCTTCGAGCAAGTCATCCTTTTAGATACCACGTTAAAGTGCTATCAAGAACCAGGGAATGCCCCAAAACATGAAGTACTTCCGATCCACTTCTGGGTTTGCAGCCAAGCATGTGGGGGGCTCCCCTGCACTCCTGTGGGGTGCTCCATCTGCCCCACCATTGCAGCATTCACGAGCTATGCCTGGTACCTTGAGGTATGTAGAAAAAACATTTAAAGCTGTGTCCATGGCTGAATTGAATCACTGTCCCTGATTTGGGCCGAATCCGAATCCAAATAAAATACGGCCCGTTTCACACACCCCTATAAAGCATCACTTCAGAACTGTGCTTTTTAAGTTAATGAGCATTAAAACAGGCTAATACACATTTTTCTAGTACCTCAAAATGAAGGTTGTATATTTAATGCACATTAACTAAAGTACAATAATGCACATGTAGATGCACCCACAGATTATGGCACCCTATCTATTCTATCTAAATCAATTGAAGTCAGTTGAAGTTATTCCATTGACTTCAGTGTCCTCTGGATTCATCCAGTAGGGAGCAGAATCCTCAGTGCTCTGCAAGTCTGCCTACAAGTTCTGGCAGTGTTTTGGGGCATGCCCTGGTTCTTGATAGCACTTTAATGTGGTATCTAAAAGGATGACTTGCTTGAAGCCCCTCCATTTCTGAGTGTGACCTATGAAGTGGATGTCACAATGGATGTCATGTTACATGAAGTGGTATGAAATGATGGAATGAAAAAGGCTTATATTGGATTATGCATGACTTAAAAAAATCTTGTACAGGAATTTTCTTCCTTGTGTTTTTTGACATTTTATTTTATATGTAGTTTACAATTTTATTAAAAGATTATAAGCAACAAAGCAATAAAGAAACAGAAAGGGCCCACACACAGAATAAATGTAGCAATACTCTGTAAACTTTCAAAAGAAGAGCTACATTGAAAAGCCACCACAGTATAACAGTAAGTATGGACTTAAAAAACAATTGACATATGAACTGAATTCAGACAGGCCGATATCTGCAATTAAGCTCTCTGATCTGTGCAAAGATGGGGGGAAAACAAGATTAATAAGGACAAAATAATCAAGCACAATAAACACCAGTTACATGAAAGACACTCAATTACCGGTGGGGGCACATTTCTCACAGGAGGGCCACTCTCTCTCCAATCTCTCAGTCCTGATCCTCAAGGGAAACTTACACAACACTTCCCAGAGACGAGCCTATGAGCTCCATTTCATCAACCTGCTGGATACTAGAGATCAGGGACTAAACATAGACATTGGATTTTTGATGCATTATAATCTGCCTGGCAACTGACTCCCCAGCCCAGCCCAGCCCCTGGCTTCTTTACTTTTCATTCCATCCAGGAAGAGCACACACCAACTGCTGCAGCTTCCTTAGCCTGACGAAGGGTTTTTGAACCCGAAAGCTTGCTTAATAACTATTCTCCAACCATTTGGATTGGTCTAATAAAAGATATCAAATTCACCCAAGGACCCTTGTCTGCCTATGTCCTTAGACCAACACAGCTACAACCTAAACCCCTGCAAGATGGAATATATCGAATTCAGCCATCTGAAATGGAAACTGTACAACATGAAAAAGAAAGAAGCCAGACTCAACAGCAACATATATTTTCTAAGCCTTTGCAAGAAACACAACTTCATTCCCCGAGGACTAAACATCTACAATCCCCTGACTACTACACACAACTCCAAATATGCTGCACAGCTATGCAGAAGAACTTCAGAGAATATTAGAAACCATCTACTTCAACTACTCTACTCCAAAAGAGACCAACTCAGGAAGGAAATCGTCATACACTACAACAACTTAAAAGATAGAAATCCATGCATGTTCCCTGACAATATACAGTGGATACAAAGAGACTACGAAAAACTTTCTACAGCATTCATCCTACATAAAAAGAAGAAATGGAACAAATTACTCCAAGAACAAGCTCCCCAACCACAAAACAACCATCAGAGGAACAACACCAACACCGTACAACCTTCCAACCTCAGACTCGATGAAACTGCAAGCAGCAACCAACCCACAAATATTATCAATCTCTCCACACACACGCTTACCAAAACTGAAAAATCTGTCCTTTCTAAAGGCCTAAATTTCTGTCCAGAAAAACACCCTAATAAAATACTTCAATGTGGAGAACTAGAAGAATTCTTCCGACGCCTGCGCCTCAAAGAATATTTCCACGACCAAACTGAACCCACTCCCAACAACAACTCATCCTCTCACAACATTCAAGAAAAGGTCGATGCCAAAAAACCCAAAAAACATCAGATTGGACACCTCGCAGTGGACGAAACCCTAACCTTGACCACTACATTGACTGCTTCAGGGAAAGAATGAACAATGAAATAATCAGCAACACACGCCACCACAACAACCTCTCTCTACCAGAGAAAAAGGCCATAGAATCTCTAAGATCTAACCACCAAATAGTAATAAAACCAGCAGATAAAGGAAGAGCCATAGTCATCCTAAACCGTGAGGATTACATAAAGGAAGCCAACAGACAGCTCTCTGACACCACCTACTACAAAGAACTACAAGAAGATCCTACTCCCCTTTTCACCAAAAAACTCAACAATACCATCAAATCATTTCCACCAAGATTACAAGAAAAACTACAGACCTTGACCATAAATAAAAACTTCTGACCAATGTTTGGAGGTCCTTTAAATCTATCCTAGGTGACTGGGATCAGGGCTGAGTAGGTTAGAATATGGGTTTCACACTAACTGCAGCTAATGCTCAGTGCGAATAAGGGCAAATAGTTCTCCATTGCCTTTGGATAACTCTTCCTATGTCCATCCTTACAAAAGATGGACAAGTTTATCTGACTAGGAAAGAATCCTAGAGTTTCCCAGAAGAAAGAATACTACAGGCACACAGATAAGTTTTCAACCATTAGCAGTAATGGAATTCATGGAAAGAATAATTGCAGGTTTGGCTGAAATACTGTAGTCTACTACTAGAACTATGAACACTGGCGCTTGGATAATATAGAAATAAGTACATTAGAAATACATTTGGATTTTTTTTCTTGTCCCTTTTGCTTAAAATGCTTTTTAAAGCAAAAATTGGTCAAAATTGTCAAAAGATATTGTTTCATTAGCCCTGTAGTCAAATGTATCTCTTATTCAAATTCATAAAACAAAACCTCCAGTCTTTAGTGTCTTGACAGTGCCTCTAATACTTCACTGTCAGTCATTTCTACCCCTGAGTTAAGGTTTTTAGCCAGCTAGAGCTAAAAAAGGTCATAGGGCTGTAAAATGAGAGAGAGACATTACCAGGAATGGCTAACAGACAGCAAAATTAAAGACTATTAAAATAGAGGGGTCATTAAAACCTATGGAAACAAGATAAATTAGCAGGAAGACTCCTGGAAGACTGTTTCAGGCTCAACATTAAGAAAAACTTCTTCACAGTCAGGGTGTCCAGACTGTGGAATAAGCTCCCTCCAGAGGTGGTGCAATCACGTACTCTGGAGATCTTCAAGAGAAGACTGGATGGTCACCTTGCTGGGGTCACCTGACCCCACTTGTCTATCCTGCCTGGTGCGGGGGCTGGACCTGATGATCTTCTGAGGTCCCTTCCAGCCTTACAATCTATGAAGGGCATGAAACTAATTCTTATTGTGCATGCTTTTGGGCAGAGCCGCACATTACAAAACCATAAAATTTCATTACAATATGTTCAATAAGAGTGCAAACACGTAATAAAATAAACCTGTAAGGTTGCTTTAGAGATTTATATTTGCTTTAAATGGAACTAAACAGCACTCAAAGGTACTATGCTGATGACAATAAAGTCTGGGAAGGTTTAGAATTGAATAAAATAGACATGGATACAAACATGATATATGTATGTAGACCCAAATTCAAACAGAACTGAAGCTTTTTGAGGTTTTATAAAAAGTTTAGATCACTTTTTTCCCCTTAATACTTTTTCACTTTTGCATTCAACAGCTGTCTTTGGTTTCAGACTAAGAAATGGAGGTGCTAAAAATACATGGAGATATGCTGCAATTGTGATTTTTCTAGTCCTACCAAGTAGAGAAATTACCAGGCATTTCTTACCAAAAACCTTGTTTTTTCACACTAAAAGATGCAAATACTAAACATAGACATTGGATTTTTGATGCATTATAATCTGCCTGGCAACTGACTCCCCAGCCCAGCCCCTGGCTTCTTTACTTTTCATTCCATCCAGGAAGAGCACACACCAACTGCTGAAGCTTCCTTAGCCTGACGAAGGGTTTTTGAACTCGAAAGCTTGCTTAATAACTATTCTCCAACCATTTGGGTTGGTCTAATAAAAGATATCAAATTCACCCAAGGAACCTTGTCTGCCTATGAAAGACACTGACATTTTAAAATTGCATCTAAAACAAACTTATCCATAACTTTTTGGCCGTATGTAGAGGAAACAAGAGGCGTGTGTGCATGACACTTTAAAGTGGGCTAAATGCTTTTGCACTGCTTTAATGGTGTCGATGTTTGCATGCATCGGTGGTGTATTGTGCATTAATTCCAGCCGCTGTGGGCAATTCAGCAGCGTAATTAATGGACCTTAAATGATTTGGGGCACAGCAAACTAAAACTCCTTTGAGGCATTTTAGTTTGCTGCCCCTACAGCTGTGGAGCAAAGCACCAAGATCTATGCAGCTCCACCGCTCAGGAGGGAGCTCTGCAGGCAGCCTGGCAGCAGCCCAGGAAAGTAGGCTCTGCCCGAGAAAAGCGGCGAGCCTGATCTCCCCCCCACCCTACCCCTGAGCCTGCCTACCTGCTTGAGCTGTGTAGGGGCCCGGTGCTTCCCTCCATGGCTGCAGTGCCCCCTGGGACTGCCTGACCTGGGTACCTGTGGGCAGGTGCTGTCTGGGTGGGTGCTGTCACTGCCTCGGAGGGAAGCAGCAGCCCGCCCCCCCCCTGCAGCCCAGGGACCGCTCCGCCTGCTGGCAGCTTTCCCTCCCCTCCCCACTGGAGAGGCAGGTAAGTCAGCGGGGTGTGTGCATGACACAGGGGTTTAATCTGTTTCATCTACATACTGACAACTGTGGAGCCACATGAGAACTGGATTTGACCCCATGTTGAAAATCCTAAATTCAGCTTGAAGAAGATTTACAGTTGATTTTGTTTGCCTTGATTTTTGGGTGCCCACTTTCAGACAGTTGAAAGGGGATCACTTTTCAGAGGGCAAGGGTGCAGTTATTTCTGAAAATCAAATCCTTTTAACGGGCCTTGAGTTGAGCAGAGAAAATTATGACGCATTTTTGAAAATCTTGACCACTGAAGTTACTCATTGTATTTGAGGGGAATTAGGAGAAGACTCACCAGTTTATTGTTATGGCAAAAGAAGTGGAGCTGATATGTAATGAAGTTATGAATACCATGAACATCATTATGGAATAATCTAAGAGTATAGCTATCTTACCTTGTTATTAAGAGACAGACTGTATTAACTGTTTGGGAGAGTTGCATTTTTCTCACATGCTATAGTGTTTTAATTCGATAGAAGCTGAGGGAAAGAACAAGAAAGGAAGAAACGCACTGACTTCCTAGATAAGACCGTCATGGTACACCCCTAGAAAACAAGGGGCCAAGATGTTAGCTTTCAAGATCCTATCTCCCTACTGTCTCCAGTGAGTTGAAAATTTTCTTTTACTGGAGCTCAAAGTTGCCAGGCTGAAGGTTTATAAACAGATAACAAGTGAACTGGAAAGGACGTGAAGTGGAGTACTAGGAACTACCTCTGGCACGTTGGTGAGCTCTGGCAGAGAAGCAATGTGACAGAGGACATCTGTGGGAAATTCTATAGATAGCAATTCTTTCTAGAGTCTCCGCTATGGAAAAGATGCTTATCTACTAGGCATGCTAATGTGTCAATTCTGTTTTATAGCTAATGTTTTCTCTGAAATTAATTTGTTCTAACAAATGCTACCTTGCTTCAAGGATGTTGTTAGTAGACCTGTGCAAAGCACCTACCATTCACTTCAGACTCAGATTTGGCTGATTCAGGGGATAGTGATTCGATTTGGTGATTTGAATCACTGTCCCGATTTGATTCGGCCAAATCTGATTCAGAGATTTAGCTTCTGTCAAATCTCTGAATCAGCCAGACCAGGCCCATCCCCTGTTTTTCTATGAGAGCTTCCGGCACTTGGAAAAAAAAAAGCCCCGAATCAGTAGGTGTTGCTGGGTGGGGGGAGGGGGGCAATCCCCCCTACCCCCCAATGCCCCATGCTGCATGGGAGGCTCTTTATGAGCCCCCAGACTCTCCCCTCACTCCCCCAGCCTCCCACAGGTGCCCCGCCTGGGCCAGCTCCAGCCCTTTAAGAAAAAAAACCCAGAAACCCTGCCAGACAAAAAAAAAAGCCCCGAATCAGTAGGTGTTGCTGGGTGGGGGGAGGGGGGCAATCCCCCCTACCCCCCAATGCCCCATGCTGCATGGGAGGCTCTTTATGAGCCCCCAGACTCTCCCCTCACCCCCCCAGCCTCCCACAGGTGCCCCGCCTGGGCCAGCTCCAGCCCTTTAAGAAAAAAAACCCAGAACCCCTGCCAGATTTACCATGTCTGCTGGCGGGGGGCGATCCCCGCTGCCCCGCATTGCCTCTTACTACATGGGGGGCTCTGCAAAAGCCCCGTGAAGCCCTGAGGCCACTGGAGGAGTGGTGAGTCCCACTTTTTCCTTAAAGGGCCGGAGCTGGCCTGGGTGCGGCACCCGGGGGGGGGAAGGGGGGAGCAGGGGGGGTGAGGGGCTTGTAGAAGAGCCCCTCATACAGTGTTGGGCAGTGGGGGACAGTGGGGATGACCCCCCCACACCCAGCAGCACCCAGTAAGCACTGGGGCTTTTTTTTAAAGTACCAGGAGCTGGGGCAGGCGGGGCAGCCATGAGGGGGGCTGGGGGAACGGGCAGGGGTCGGGAAGGCTGGTGGAGTGGGGGCTTCAGGGCGGGGCTGTCAGGGGTCCCCGCATGGTCCTCTTCCCCCTTCCCCAGCCCCTCCTCCCTTGCCCCTAGTACTTACCACCTCGGAGTGGCTGCAGCTCCCTGCTGCAGTGGGCGGGGACTGCCCAAATCATCAAAACTCTCTGAATCTTTTCTGAAGATTCAGAGAGCTTTGAATTGATTCAGACCTTTAGATTGGTCCCCTGATTCAATTTGGATTTGGAGATTCAGCCACCAAATTGGGCCAAATCTCCTCCGAATCAAATCACCAACCAAAGCTTCGCATAGCCCTAGTTGTTAGTCCCTAATTACTACTGACATTGACATGGTGGAAACAGAACAGAATTCATACCAGCTGAGGTCAATCACAGCTGATAATCAGTGGCTTGTGTTAGTGAAGGAAAATCTCTGGTTTCCACCCAAAAAGAGGGTGATGACTAGAGACCTGAGAACTGGCAATCATGCACTTGGGAGATCAGGCAGGGTTGGAGGTGCAGGTCACCCAGAAAGTATAAACATTAAAAATATGTATTATTTTAGAAAGAAGTTATTTAATGCTGTAACATTTAGCAGTCCTTTCCTTGCTTCTAGCTCAAGGAGAGGAGAGAGATGTATTTGTTAGCCTTCAGCTCAGAAACTGGTTCTACTTTGAGTCTGAACTACACAGAAATATCAGTCATTCAAATACAAAGGGTACTGACAGAAGTGACACTTTCTTGTGTTATCGCCCCCCTGAAAGCATTCTATAGCCATGCTCTGACAAAAGTGCACGGCTTCAGAGCACGTTAAAAGTGCCTGATTGCGTGATAAATGAGCCCTCATTACATGAGGTTTAAGGTGAAGGCACTCCAAAGTGGAGCACTTTCATTACCTTCTGTCAGTGTACACCAGGAGCAGGGCTGGGCCTGGCGCTGTCTTCAGGATGGGAGTGGGGGAAAGAAGGGGAGGGAGTTTGATCTGGGTTTGCCCAGCCTGCACTGGAGGGAGGGGGTGATTGGAACCCTGCCCCCAAGGTGACAGCACTGGAGCTGGGGGTGGGGGGCATGGGAAAGAGGCTGCAGACACACAGCCAGCTCCAATTTGGAGCTTGATCCCCCAACCTCCTGGACCCAACAGAGAATGTCTGCACATCTGCCAGTGCCCAAATATATAGGTATTCTTCCTTTATGACCATACCAGGAAGCCAGACTAGGGAGAGCATGATGGTACTTTTTAAACATAAATTCTGGAGCTAGGGATAATATTGTTCTTACTCCTGTAAAAATCCTTGCTTGGTGTGACTAGAAAGATATTTTCTCTGATTTAACCATGACCACATCATAAGCACTTCTGTCTTTCACGGAGCTCTGACTAACACTATAGTATCTAGGCACTGGTTGTGCAGAAGTTTTGCTAGACTAGAAAGTGATGTGGCATAAGTACCTTCATTGACTGTAGTGGTCAAGGACCCACCAATGCTACTATTACATGAGCCTAGGAAGGTGCAACTGCATAGCACAAATTTAAAAGACTCCTCTGGAATTTCAAATATAAGAAAATTAATTGCTTTATCGCAGGTTTATCAGTAGATGAAACTGTGCCATACCAGGTCCTCAGAGACTCCATAGAATACAATTCAATGCTGATGAACTTTGAGCATAGAAAACAATTGAAGTCCTAAAAGCAGGTAGATATATATTCTGGAGCAGTGGTTCTCCACCTTTTTTAGACTTGAGGCACCCCTCGGCAAAAGCCAGCTCTTAGTTTGCTCTTGTTTTTTGACTACAAAAAATATTAGAGCATTTTTTCTGCTGCAAAGAACTTAGAAAGACCACAACCGGTCAGAATGTTTTTGGCACTATGGATTCCACTTTGAAATCTCTTCAGCACCCTGGCTAAGAATCGCTATGCTAAAAGCACAAAGGTATGAACTATGAATTAAAACTAAAGAACTAAAGAGCTATATAAAGAACTATATAATAAACATAAAATGGAGGAGCTGGGGAATTACAGACTGATCATTCTAACCTCAGTACTGGAACTATTATGAAGTGGATCTTCAAGGAGATATTTCTAAGCACCAGAAGGAGAACAAGGTTATCATCAGAAACATCCAGCATGGATTCATCAAGAGCAAGTCATACCTGATTAACCTGATTTCATTCAATAACAAGGTGACTGGCTCTGTGGAAAGGGGAAGAGCAGTGAATGTGATTTAGTGTGACTTTAACAAGACTTTTGACATCGTTGCTCATGACATTCTCATCTGTAAGCTAAAAAATACAGTCTAGCTGAAAGAATGGCAAGGTGGATATATATATTGCTAACTGGATCACTATGCTCAGAGAGTAGTCACCAGTAGCTCAATGTCTAGCTGGAAGGAGGAATTAAATAGGATTCTCCAGGGGTCTTTCTGTACCTGATTTTGTTTAATACCTTTATTAAAGATTTGGATGATAACATTGAATGTATGCTTATCAAATTTACAGATAACACCAAGTTGGGTGGAACTGCAGGTACTCTGAAGGTAGGGCTAAGATCCTGAATTACCTGGATAAACTGTAAAAATGGTCTGCAATCAATCAGATGCAATTAAAAAAGGACAATTGCAAGGTCCTGCACTTGGGACAGAATAATTTCATGCACAAATACAGACTGGGAAATGACTGACTAGGATGCAGTCCTGAGGACACGATCCTGTGGGTTACAGTGGGCCATAAGATGAATATAAGCCAATAGCATGACCTTGTTTCAAAGAAAGCCAAAGGCATACTGGGCTGTATTAAGAGGAGCACCACTTGGAAATGAAGAGGAATGATTCTTTCAGTTTTAATTCAGCACTACTGAGGCCTCACCAGGAGTACGAGGTGCCTGTATATGCACTGGGGTACTGTAATTACAGAGTGTTGGAGCAGACTTGATTAATCGAGTTTGCTGAAGCATGGTAATTACTGCTCTCCAGCCATCTTTTGCAACTCATGTATCATCATCCCTGCACTTCAAAATGGTGATGGGGGTGTTTTATCTAAAGCTTGTCAAACAAGCTTTAGTTAAAGCGCCGCCACCACCATTTTGAAACATGGGGATGCTGATACATGAGACACTCTGGGTGTTTTAATTAAAGCAACTGTCAAAGCTGCTCTAATTAAAGCGCCCCTTCCCTCTCCCCCGCCAACTCCTGGAGCACATGTAAAAATGCCCACTGTGTCCAGTTTGGGCCCTGCTCTTCAAGAAAGATGTAGATGAATTAGGAGAAAGTCTAGCAGAGGGCAACACAAATGATTAGAGGTCTGAGGAAAAATGACCTACAAAGAAAGGAGAAAGAACTGGGATTATTAGTCTGGAAAAGAGAACACAAGGGATTTGATAACAGCCTTCAAATACCTGACAGGTGGTTATAAAAAGAATGATGAAAGATTGTTCTCTGTAGTCACAAGGGACACAACAAGGAACAATGGTCATAAATCACAGCAAAAGAAAGTTAGGTTGGAGATTAGGAAGAACTTTATCATCATTAGGGTGGTTAAGCACTGGAACTGACTACCTATAGAGGTTGTGGAAACCCTGTCTTGGAAGTTTTGAAAAGCAGGTTACTTGACTAGAAGGTTTTCGAAAAGCAGACATTTGACTAGACGGCTTGGATGGGGATGATCTTGCCTTGAGCAGGAGATTGAATTAGATGTCCTTCCAGACCTGTTTTTCTATGAGTCTGTGATTCTTAACTATTTAAAATGCAGCGTATTCAGGCTGTACAAATCTCAGAATATTCTTCACCCAGATTCCTGGCACTTAGAAAGTTACAAATTCAGACTCTTCCCTAACAGTTATAGTTAGTGTGAGAATTAGACTGCCACTCACTTCCCTAATGTGTGTCTTCTAGGAGCTTTTCCCAGCATGCTTTTCTATTAGTTGGTCCCTTAAATCAGGAGAAGGCGAACAACTGCAACCCAAAGGCAGCCATTTTGTATATGCTCTTTGGAGGCTGAAGTTTCTTCTCCTATAGCTGGTGAGTGTTTGTAGCTCTTACATTTTCTCTTGTTCCTGAGATGAAATGATTGACTAGTTAGAATCTAAATTTAGGACCTATCAGCGAATTTTCAACTTGTGTTTTAAGGCCATAATCATACTTTATATACCTCTTACCACTTCTGTAGCAATTTACTCCCCCAAAGTGCTGTATCAACTAATTAACCTCCACAAGGCCTCCTATTGATGATGGGGGAGTAAATTGAAAACTGTATTCCATTACTGCTAATCCTCTCAGAAAAACAAAACAGCATCCCCCACCCATGCAAAAAAAATAAAATAAAAAGCAGACACTTTAACACTATTTGAGAAAATTGGAGAGTCAGAATTGGATTAAAAATAGAGATTTAGAGCCCAGAAGTGGAATTTTCTGGTCAAATCCTGGCTGGGGCACAAGGGTGCTTCAATGCCAGGGCTGTCTGAAAAACCTCCCTCGTGCCTCCACAGCACACTGTGCCCAGCTGCAGAAGCCCCAGGTTGGCAGGATGACTCCCAGGGCCCCCTGCTAGCTGGGGCTGCTCCAGCTAGGCTCCACAAGCTGATGTAGCCCCAGTGTACATGGGTATGTACTCCCTTCTCCAATTGAAGGTGATTGTTAGCTGGCAGATGTGCTATGGATGAAACTACAAACTACTCTCAGTTTCCCTTTGTCCCAAAGGAGCCAGGCCAGGACAATCTGGAACTTAACTATATACAAGTTTATTATTAGTTACATAAATAGATAAAGATAATATAAGCCTATGTACAGATATATAGCTATGAACCTTATGCTCTATAATGGGTTACCACCACTGGGGTTTCAGGTAAGTGATGTGTAAACACAGATAAGTAATAGCAAAGGGGGTCCCAGCGGATTCCCCAAGCAGGGTTATAGACCCTAATGAACTACCAATACACAAATATAGACATACACAAAATATAAGGCGCAACATTACACAATATAATAAAAATATCAAAATTAATGCATATATATTATTTATATCTCTATAAATGAAATGCACAGTTCTTATGTGATGCTATATCCCAAGTATCTATGCTACCTTAAAAAGGGCATCAGGCCCCACACAGGGAAATGGCTGGTCTGAAACAGATAAACATAGGGGAGTGCAGGAGGACAAGTAGGTGCAGGCAATTGCAGGTAAGTATAGAAGAATCACTGAATGCAAATAGCTGCTACAGAGTCCAGTAAGGTCCCAGCAAATATCTTATAACTATAAACTTACATATATAATAATATACAAAATATGAGACGCTCTAGACAAAATATGAGGCATAGCAGTATCAGGTACCCACAACCCTTCAGTCCTTCCCAGGCCCCCCAGCTGCTTCTGGGGCAGTGGCTGCACCCCAGCAGCCACTGGGAGGAGAAATCCTCAGTGCTCCCCAGGCCCCAACAAGAGTCAATACGGACATCCCTTCGGAGCACACTTTGACCTAAGGGACCCTTCCCTTGTCTAGGCTTCCCCTTCAGCCTTACCACCCGGGTAACTCTCCCTCCCCTGTGGAAATCCCTTTCCCCAGGCAACTCACGATTCCAAGGGTCCCAGGTGGGTGGTCTTCACCTGCAGATGCATTGCTCCTAGCTGGCAGAAGCCTCCTGGGCCTCCGCCTGCCCGTGGCCCTCTCCTCCTGGGCTTCCACCTGCTCATGGGCCATGCACCGAGGGCTTGGCCTTTTGCCCAGGGTCGAAGGCTTAGCCCGCCTTATGTGTCACCGGGGCTTGGTCCCCCACATGGGGGTTAGCTGTGACTGTACACTCAGATCTGTACACTGAGATCCTGGCTATGTGCCAGGAGTGATGGACCCAAGCTGCCTCAAATGGCTCCCAGGGCCTCAGTCCCTTCTGAACCCTCCATCCAGCAAAGCCTGCATTGAGCCCTGGCTGCTGACCAGGGGTGTTGCAGACCTGTGCTGACTCAAGCAGCTCCCAGGGTATGGGCTCTGTGCACCAACCCGTGCACCAGCCTGTGCACCGAGTCTCTCTCGCAAAGGGACTCTTCAGGGCAACCAGAAACGCCCGCTGGGCAGCTCTCCCCAGGTCTTCCTAGCCCTTCTCACTTCTCTGTCCCTCGATGCAGCTGCTGCATGCTGGGCACACAGCTCCTTTTATTCTCTTCAGAGGCTTCACCCCCCCAAGTTCTGCTGGACTGGCAGAGTGCGGCCTTGAACCAGGTCCGAGGCTTTTCTTTTTTCTCTTGCCCCAAGCAGGGGCGGGGCAAAGCCCCTCCTGACAGTTACCTGATTGGTGGTTGGGCTTCACCAATCACAATGGAGATTCTATGAGCCTGGACACACCAGGCTATATTGGTAAGTTCGCCACACTGAGTATGAATAAACTCTGGAGCTAATTGCTCAATAGGTATTTGCTCCCAAGAGCATGTTCAAATGGCATGCCTGGAAGCAAAAGGCTCTGGAGGAATAACCTGTGGAGTTTATTCATGTGCACTAATTGCATGTGTAGACATGCCCTTGGTGAGGTGGAGGGAGATGTGTCATAGGAGAAATAGTCCACCCACTGAGTCTGACTCTCAGAGGAGAATAGGAGCACAAAGACATTCAAGCTACAGCTCCCAGGAGGCACTGCAGCACCATTTAGATTCCAATAATTTTGGTTGCCAGACTTCTGATTAAATATTAAAACTTTCCTTAAAATATCAACATTTTCTGTTGAAAGGTTCACGTTGAACCTAATTTTCTATTGTACCTGAGCTGCATTTACCATAGTACGGCTTGAGCGCACACCACGTATGGCTATGTCCTGTCATCTGCACAGGGATTTAGCAGTAGCTGGTTAAGATACATGAATGAGGAGTGTATGAGAGCATAGCTCCCCTCCACTACTAACAGCAAGAGAAAGAGTTTGCATCTCTTGGATCTGTAAGAGTCCAGCCTTTCTATCTTCCCATTTCTCCTAGGGCACGTCTACACCTGCCCCCAGCACACTTGTTACTATGCCATCATTTACTATTTGCTTTAGGAAGTACTAAATGATGGTGCACGTTTATTTTTAGCAGCTTATATCACCACAGGAACACACTATAGCAAGGTAGCTCATCACTATAGCAATGCAGCATTGGCATCACAGTTTGTGTCTGCTGACACTACATCACCATAACAATGAGCTATGTCGCCATAGTGCACTACTATGGTGACGTAGCATCACGTATAGATGTGACCCCTATCCCTTAAAATAAGGATTCATTGCTAGGACTAGTTAGAAATAGGGAGCAATTTTCACAGCTTTTTGTGGTAGGCTTTGTTTTGTTTTTTCAACAAAAATGAAAAAGAAAATTATTTTTTCAATTCAAATAGAAAATTTCCACTTTGCTTCAGTTTTCTTTTCTTTTTGCTTGGATTCACAGGCAATCTTTAACTGAACAAAACCCTATCACTACTTCAAACCTTTACCTTCAACTACCAGGAATTACATCTGGAACATCCATAACACTTTAATATGCCATAAATAAATACAAGGGAGACATAAGAAAGCAATTGGCTATGCTCAGAAGATCCTGCAGGGAAAAACATGCCCATACTAGAATCATGGCAAAGCCCCCAGGGTTCTTGCTATTCTGACCAAAGGGAAAACTTTTTTTCTTCAAGAAAAAAAAATCTTTCCTGAAGGAAAGCACAGTCTGGGGAAGGGTCATTGGAAGTACATAGATGTTGCCATACACTGGCACACCCATTTAATAAACACCCATATATACATGCATGTACATATACACAATTATTTGCCTCAGTCAACACAGAGCATTTGCATAGCTATCCTAAAGATATAGTCAAGGATTCTCCCCTAATAGAAGAAGATTCTTGGATACTACTAAGCCGAAGTAGTTAGCAGTGTGTGCTCTTTCTGTTCAGTGGAGGGAGTTTGCCAGGCAAGGAAAGGACCGGGAAAAGTACCTATCAACTGAACACCTGGCCATCAGAGTAGCAGAGAGGCAATATCAGGACACAGCTTTTCCAGGACTGGGGAAACAGGAAGGGGATTTACCCCACAGGTCTTGCAAACAGACTGCAATGGGCTTGTGTGAAGAAAAGGGATATGTCTGTCTGTTGGCTATTAACTGTTTCATAGTGCAGAAATTATCAAAGGAAATTTCAAACTGTAAATTTGATTGTAAACATTTCTTTTTTGCGATGCATTAGTCACTTAAGCTGGAGGAAACAAAAAGCCATAACGTGTGTTTTGGAAGAAACTAATCAATAGAGCATCAGTTTTGAATATTGAACATCCACAAAGAATATGTTTACAAGTGATCCACAGTTCAAGAATCCTACTTGGACATGCATAGCCAATAATTTCTATTAAGCAGGAATTTGAGAAAATTGTGATATATTCACAAGCTGTTTATGATCAGGGAAGTGGTGAAATCTGTTACATGATTCATTCTGAATTGCTTACCATGGCCAGATTAAAAGATAGCTGGGAAACAATGAAACAGAAGAGAGAGCTTAAAGGGAGGCTCAGCTAATATACAAGATAAAAGTTATATTTGAAAAAAAAAAAGCAAGTTAAAAATAAGCAGCTTGGGCCAACATTTTACTTTGGGTGAGCCAGGAAAAATATTTTCCCAGGGTTGGCCCACAAATTTATTATACAACAGATGAAACCAATCCGGTTGCTTGTTTGAATGAATTGCACAATAAGTGGATGAAAGGGAATGCAGCGGATATTAATACAGTGTCTGAATATCATTTGAACAGTAATACCTTTGAAACCCTTCTGTTTGAGGCCCGACACACTGTTGAGCTACACCACTTAGCTGGTGGTGTAACTGTTGACACCAAGGGACTTGCTCTTGATTTTTACTTGTTTGAAAAAGAGAACAGGCTCTTTGATCCCAAATAAGAATTTTTATACATTTCAGTTTTCCTGACAAGACTGTATTCACAAAGGGATTCCCCTCCTATTCTAAATAGAGATGTAATTATCAGCTCTAATCTGATCCTGAGGAAACATATTAGTCACATTCTTGTTCTTCATACCAGCTAAGCAGCCCAACAGATTCTCTCTCCTTATTATGTTGCTAACAAGGTTTGCCTAAAGCCTGATGGGTTTCATTCCAACAGCTAGTAAGTGGCTTAAAACATGCATATGCTGAAGGCAACTCATGTTTTCTCAGCACATTATAGTGGATTTAAATACCAGAAGTCCCTTTTTAATGAACACCTGCTTTCCTTTCCCGTATGCTGGCATAAGTCAGGGCTAAATCATTAATATAAAAACAACATAGAGGAAAGGAGAATCAGATTCAATATGTACTTTTAAAATATTCATGTTTGCTGTCTGTTCTAGAGTTGATTCACTCCTAATAACCGATTCTGCTGTTAGCTTCACCATCGTAAATCCAGAGGTAATTTCAGTGAACTCAAGTGTTCTTCCAGATTTGTACCATTGTAAATGAGATCAGATTCAGGGCCTCCTGCAACATAAGGGATCTCAGTGCGCAAAATGTATATGTATGTCATATAATGGAATATGTTATATTAAAAACAGAAAATACTTTATTCCAAAACTATGTTCTGAAAAATCTGCCATGAGTGATTACTATTAAAATATTAAAATAGAAATGTTTCATACACTTGTGGTGCTCCTAATATGTACTTGACTAATATGATCAAAGTTTTTAATGATTTTTTTAGTAGTGCTGTCCAGCAGGTGTGAGGTGTATGTATGTGTGTGTTTGTGTGATTCTCAAACAAAATACTATATCAGGCTGATGTAAAAGTTTACAGGATGCATCTGTAGTACAAGAGTAAAAATAATATATCCTTTTTGTGACTATCCAAAAACCAAGCATTTCAGGATTACAAGTCCAGGAAATTCAGTTACAGTTAAATATAAAAAAAGACAAATATGTTAATGAATATCTAAGTCAAACATCTAAAAGTGTTACCCTGATGACTAAGCGATAGAAAGGGAAAAACAAACTATATGTAACTTAATATAATATAACTTTAAAACACGGTTTGTCTTTATCCAAATACTAAAATGTCCTAATCAAAATCATGTGATTATTACACAAACTAATTAATGCATGTACTTGTAAGTTTCCATAAAAGTAATTCTGTACTCAGAGTAAGTGCTGGACCAACCTCTTAGACTGTGAATTCTTCCAGGCATTCAGCTATCACAGTGGCAGGTTATGTGTAAGGAGACACGCACATAGACAAAAGCAGGAAATGGGTCATGCAACAGCCACACCAATGGCATCCTAGGAACAATAAAATAAAAGAATTATAAAAATGTAGGCCTGGAAGGGGCCTCAGGGGAACATCCAATCAACACACCTGCTTCAAGGCAGGACCAAGCACACGGTCTAAAACAGGTGTAGAGAAAGCATGGGACCATTCTTTATGAACGGGAGAGCTTAGTTTTTCTTTTGCTATCTAGGCAAAAGGCAAAGCAAGAACAAAATAATCCCATTTGAAATAAGGTTTAGGGAGAGAGAGTGCCACTCCTAAAATGAACAGTGTAGCTTGGGGGAAGGACACACAGAGGGCTATCCTCCTCTTCCACTTCTGTAGGGAAGGTAGTTCTGCAGGAAATCCTGGTGGTCATGTGGGCTGAGACAAATGAAAGGGTGTCAGCATCATCAGACGAGACAGACATCTCAAAATAGGCCTGCTGAGGAATAGGATATAGTATCCCATAGTGCTGCATCTAGGCTGTGACAGGTGCTGGGGGGAGCATAATTGTGCCTTCAGAAAAACTGGCTGGCAACATGCTCCTTCCCACTCATTTCAGGGGTGTTGTGCCTACAACAGACTTTTATGGGCAGAATGGTTTGGGAACTGCAAATGATGCAGTAAGTGAAGCGTGGATTTGGGGGTGGTGCAGTGCTGTTTGCATTTCCTTTTGGCTGTGCCCTGCATGCACAGCGAGCTCTCATTTCAACAGCCTGTCAGCGCAGCTCCTGCTGGGAACTCCCCATGCGCTGCAAGCTCTGTGAGCTCATTACTGGTAGGTACAGGGTCTGCCTGGAGTCCCTGCCTTCAAGCAGCTCTGGAGTTTGCTGCTGTTTGCTTTTCTCCTACCTCCTTGCCTCTCCCTGCTGAATTCAGCAGCAGGGAAAGGAGGGAAGGAGTGACCATTGATGTGCAGGTGCTGCTCATTCAGTCTTCTCCTTTCCCTGCTGCTGAATTCAGCAGGGAGGGAAGGAGACGGGGGGGGGAATGGAAGAGTGAAGAGCAGCAGGCCTCAGAGCTGAATGAAAGCAGGGACTCCAGACACACCTTGCAATGGTGAAGTTGGAGCTCATGTGTGGAGTGTGACAGGCACTGGGTGAGTGCCTATCACTTAGAGGGAAAAGGCTGCTTAAGGAGCAGCCTGCAGGTGTGGCAGAGACTGATGAGGGAGTCACTTGACCAGGAAGGGGCTGGGCTTGTGGCATATAAGTCCAGGGCCTGAGCTGGTCAGGTAGTCTAGCCTGGAGAACTTCAGGGACAGGAGTGACCGGCAGCAGGGCTGCAGCCAGGCTTCTAGCTTAACATTTGAGCTGGGGCAAGCAGTCCAGAGCCTTGGAACAGGGACCAGGAGCCCAGCACCTGAGAGGGGCAAGGCAGACCTTGGAAGAGATAGACAGCCAGAGACCAAAGGGACCAGAGGGCCCAGGCCCCATAGAGAGGCAAAGTGTAGGGCCAGAGAGCCTGAGCCTAGAGCGATGGCAGTGTCAGCAGGGCTACAGCCTGGAGGTCTATAGCCCAGGATGGGTGGTAGCAAACAGGCCCAGGGAAGGTCTTTCTGGCCCAGAAGCGGGGCCAGGGTTAATGGAGACAGAAGGTCAGGGACCACAGCTAGCGACTGCCAAGGCCTGGGAGCCCAGAGATCTCAACTGACCTAAGAGTGGGGCCAGAGTCTAGGGAGACTTTAGGCCAGGGACCACAGCTGAAAACTGAGGGGGCCAAGGAGCTCAAAGCCCAGGAGGGTCTAGGACTGGGGCTCAGAGCCTGTAGCATGGAATTAGCAGATCATCTGTGAGGCATGAGAGTGTGTATTGAGAAGGATGGAGCCCATGTAATTATCCCTTTAAGCAATGACCATGGGAACCTGTGGTCATAAGGGTAAGACCAGGCTTGGGAAGCCCTGAGGCAACCTCCCTTGCATCAGAAGTTAATAATATCAAGGCATGGCAGATGAGTGAAGGGGAAAGTGCCCAAAGGGAGCCAGGTTGGCAAGGGCTGAGTGGCTACTAAGGCTGTGACCACCCCTGGGATGAGCACTTGCTACATAATGATCCAGGAGTCTCTGCTGAGACCTCACTGGGATCCAGGATCACAACAAGGAGCTGTGGCCACCTCCCTTTCAGCTGTGGCACTTGCACCACAAGCAATTTTTACTGCACATGTGCCCCATCCCTGAAGAGGGTATGGCCTCACCTCCATTGCTGCAATCCTGGATCTGTCCATGCAACACCCCCCTATTCCTTTGTTCCCCAAACTTTTTCATATGCACTCTAGCTATTGCTCTAAAATTACCATTTCTACTGTGTTTAGTACTTTTTTTACAGTCTTGGCAATAAGCACAATAAAAGTGTAAATTGAAATAACTTTGGTGATTTAAACCAGCTGAGGATCTGGTGCTACATCCCAGTTCACTAGGTTGAATTCAAGCTTCCATCACCTCCAAAAATACTCTGGCAAGAAATGCAAATGGCCATTTGTTTCTTTTCCTTGCCTCGGGAGACTCTTTGATGATAAAATGTGACATACCTCATGTACTTTGACTCTGAGACACAGCAGTCATTTATGGATTCAACCTTCTACCCTTTCACTTTGGTGCTTGGAATCTCATTTTTTTAATGCTCTACCATGCTACAAATTTGGAAGCAGACACAGGCTAAGTTAAATAACATACCAATGTTTTTTTCTGTTATTTAGCTTAGACCATGTCTGTTTTTTTCCCCAACCTGAAGAAGGGTAATTTGTTCCTGAAAGCTTGTTCAACATCTCTTCCACCTATACAGCTGGTCCCATAAAAGTATCACAAAAAAACTCTTTGCCTCTCAATCATATACCATCATTCTCACATACTGTGGGGCTATTGATCTTTTCATGCTGTCTAAATTCCCTGTTTCTGCTCAGTTCTTAAAGTCCCTCTCAGGATTTAATACATATTGATAATAGAATTATTTGTAGCCCTTGCTCTCATACTATTCAGTCTTGTCCCATGTCTGTGCAATATTTTAATCATATTATTTGTACTGCATGTTATATTATGGAGATTATACCCAAGAATATATTATTTTTTTACTGGTAGGATCTGGTAGGTGTCTCACTTTCCTGTCTTGCTCTCCTTTGCAAGTTCTCTTTATTTTGGCCATGTCATCTCCCCAATAATAGACCTAAATCCCAAGATGTTAATAGAGCAGACTCTATCATATGTTATTACTAACTTTTAGCACTGGTTTGCCCAGATTTCATCTATTCATCTTTAAAATACTGCCATCTGTTGTTCCCAGGCAGTTCAGTCTCCTATTTATTCAAAATTTTGTTCTGGCTCATATGGAAACTTTATTTCTGTTCAACTAATTATCCTTTTTCTTTAAATCATGCTACTACAGTGATGAGGAAAAAATAACGAGGCACCATTTGCTGACAAATGTTTGTGATGGGGATAATAATCCATTACAAATGACAAATTTCAAGGTTTCAAGGTCATGTATTATGTCTCAGATATTACAAAATCTGGCCAGTATTTCAATTATTCAAATATGTTTTTTTATAACTGTAATGCCGCTTTTAATATGTAGATGTTATTGTCACTAGGAATTCTGAAGCTGATGTTGACATAGTCATTCCCTTGGCAACCTCTCTAGCCAAACCATTGCTCAAAAATTTTCATTTGCAGCTGAAATTTCTAAACCTGGTTTCAGGCTTAAAGTGGCTTTTTGGCCACAGTTTAAATTGCACTCAATTTCTTCTGAGTTGTGTGAATGTGAAACAAACCATATCTGTTTTTGGATATATTTTTAAAGTCCTTTCTTCAGTCTTTTTTTTTTTTTTGGCTTTTATGCATAATTTAGTATCAATGTATTTAGTTTCACCATGATGCAGGCAGAATTTTTTTGAAATCTCAAGCTACTTTATTGGGGATAACCATTTTATATCCAAGTCTATGTATAAATCCTACTGCATTAGAGATTCTAAACACCCTAATCAACTGTACTAAGGCCCATAGAGCTGCTTTAGACTTATATTGATGTATCTGAGATTAGAATCTGGCAGCTAATTAAATTTGCAGCTGATATGAATGTGTGTTTTATTTTATTAATCAATATATTAATAAGACTGAATCAAATATTCGTCCCTTGTGGTAGCTCATTAGGCTCTTCTTCTCAGCTTGATATATTGCCAATTATGTTTCTTGCCCATCATGTACAGTCCTTCATCCAGTTTTCATCTGTCTGAGAATACTTAAGCCTACATCCACGTCTGAATTTTTTTAAATACATGAGATTTTCTGAATGCTGCAGCAAATGCTTACTAAATCCTGGATGTATCACATCTAAAGTATCTCCGAAGGTGCATAAAGTAACAACTTTATCAGGCACTCTTTACTGGATTCAATAAATGTTCTACATAGGATACTAGAGATCATGGACTAAACATAGACATTGGATTTTTGACACATTATAATCTGCCTGGCAACTGACTCCCCAGCCCAGCCCAGCCCAGCCCAGCCCCTGGCTTCTTTACTTTTCATTCCATCCAGGAAGAGCACACACCAACTGCTGAAGCTTCCTTAGCCTGACGAAGGGTTTTTGAACCCGAAAGCTTGCTTAAAAACTATTCTCCAACCATTTGGGTTGGTCTAATAAAAGAGATCAAATTCACTCAAGGAACCTTGTCTGCCTATGTCCTTAGACCAACACGGCTACAACCCAAACCCCTGCTACATAGGTAGAACGTTCATTGAAGTTTAACTGTCTTGGATTTTCTAACATCTTTAACATCCTTCCCCCATCACATCTCTTTCTCTACAGCAGGGGTGGGCAAGATGTGGCCCGCCAGGACATTCTATCTGGCCCACAAGGCCCCTAAAAAATTTAGCAAATTTATATTAATCTGCCCCTGGCTGCCTGTCATGCAGCCCTCAATGGATTGCTAAAACTCAGTAAGCGGCCCTCTGCCCAAAATAATTGCCCGCCCCTGCTCTACAGCATACTTTCTATCAGGTCACATTAATCTGTGATAAATTTATCCAGCTTTCTATTCTGAATGTTCAAAATTATGCACAGCTGAAGTTTTATCATTTCCCTTACTAGTGGTACTAGGCTTGAGTGAGATGGGTTGCCCATTACCTTCTTGCACTACGTGGTCTGTATATCCCAAACACTGGGCATGTCTACATGTGCTCTTTACTGTGCAGTAGACTAATTTGCTGCACATATAGCATCAACATCTACACGTGTGGCAATTAGGCTGGTGTAGACTAATTTACTGCGCTGTTGGATAGTCTCATCAGATACAAGTACCATCTGACAGCGAATGGATTACTGCACTTAAATGCACGTATATAGGGTGTCACCAGGATTAATTTACTCTGACTCAAATTGCACTGGTGTTTATTAAGTTGCATTAATTGAATGTGTAGTTGTGCCCATCATGTCTTGCTTTTGGTTCAAGGCTTTCTTCTCTCTCTTTTGCCAGATAAGCTACCAGGTAAGTTCCAAAGCGGAGTGCTTTATGGAACCTCTGTTCTCTAGGGTCAGTTGTCAGTGTGATCAGGGCTGGGCTGATGTAGCCCAGCACCATCTCCGGTGCTGTCTGCAGAATGGGAGGGGATAGAAGGGAGGGAGAGGGAGCTGCAGGATGAGGGTTGCCCAACCTGAGCTGGGACGGCAGGTGGATTGGAGCCCTCCTGTCTCACAGGGCCCCCCAAGTCCCCTCCCTCTCCAGCTCAGGTTGGGAAAACCCCAGTCCACAGCTTCATTCCCTGCCTTCTCCCCTCTCCCTTCCTGCAGGCAGCATCAGAGCTGGGGGAGGGGAGGGGTGGCTAGGGGAGGGAGGCTGCAGGCAGGTTTCTCTGTTGTATCAGCTCCAAAATAGAGCTTGATTTCTCTCCCACATCCTCCCTCCCAACATACAAATGTCTGTTGGATCAGGGAAGAGCCACTCTAACTCATGGTACTTTATGTGAAGTGCCATGAGTTAGAGCAGGGATTTGCATATCTGACAAGTTTTAAGATTTAGAAGGCTATTTGTAACTCAGAGCCAGGCTCCTACATTACCTTGCCATTTGTGGAATGGCTTGCTTTTTATAAGCCTGTGCTCATGGAAGCATTGCACCAGAGAAGTAGAATGTTGTCCTGAATAGGACACCAGGCCAGGGCTGAAAAGATGTGTGTTATATCTGCCACTGACCTGCTGTGTCCTGCTGGGACAATCACTTCTGTGCCTATTAATTTGAGGCAGGAGCTGTCTTTGAATACATATGTATTCAGTCCCTAGAAGAATGGTGCCTAAAATACTGTTAATCATAAGGAAATTTGTAAAATGTAGGCAAAGTAAGTTGAGGCTGGCATGGGAAAAAGAAAAAAAACAACCCAACAACTCACCAATTAAAGTGGTTAGGCTGTCTCAAAATTTTCCAACCCACTAGCCAAGTCCTTAAAAATGGATTATACAAATCATAAAATTATCCTAAAGGAAAAAAATCTTGTGTTGGTAACTGCTGAGTATTTGCATCAAAACAAATAATTTCTGCGAGTATTTGTGTGAGTGAAACCCAGTAAACGGAAACTACTGCAAAAGAACAACAAATGAAATCAAAGCCACAGTGGAATGTATAGTTATTGAAGTGTGTTTGTAGCCTATCCCCAGATTTATTTAAAGTTAAACTGCACACTCTTTTTGTAACCATATTGAATTTTTGGTAGCTACCAAAATGATATGCTTCTTTAATAAGGTAAGGACATGTTTTTTTCTGACTACACCAACAAGAAAGAAATCATTGTAGAACATAGTCGGTCTATAATACTGATTCCCAAACGGTGTGCTACAACACACCAGTGTGCCAGGAGAGCAAGAGAAGCATACCTTGGGGTCATCCTGTGTGAGGAGTTAAATGTTCTCCACCCTGTGACTGGCACCCTCCACTTGCCCCAGCTACTCCAGTGGTGACTGTGGGTGCTGCTCTGGGGCCCTCTGCCATTGCTGCTGCCTTCTCTCACGATTCCCTGCCCCCAAGCAACCCCTGTGCTTCCCCCTTACCACACTCCTAGCAGTGAGCTCTGCTGTTAGTGACCAGGTCAGTGGATGCAATGCACAGATGGAACCATGCTTTGCAGCCCAGATCATCCCCACAAACATCTCCCATGGTTCCAGGGTCAGCAGGAGGGGCTGTGGGGGGTGATTGCTAGCATGTGAGACCCTGCAGGAGCTGCCTCAGCAGCAGGGGTTGCCCTTGACCCTTGAGACAGCAGACAGTGGAAAGAGCAGGGCACAGCAGGGCGAGGTCCTTTAAGTGGCACCAGTTAGGTTCTCAACTTCTTTAGTCTCAAGGCCCCCTCCATATCTTTTCAATTGGGGTACCACAAAATTCAGAAATGTTGTGAAAAGGGGCCTTAATTCTAAAAAGATTGAGAATCACTGGAATAAAGACTGACCCTTTTCTTAAAGAAAAATGTGTTTGGTGTCATTTTTTAACAGTACATCTCAGCACTGGTATGATTTCGTCTGGCAGGGGAATGGAATATAGTATATATATATATTTTGAAAAGTGCGTGCGTGTGTGTGTGTGTGTGTGTGTGTTGGATCACTTTACTCTTATACCTGAAAAAATATATATATGCATCTTTTCAGGTGTAAGAGTGTGAAGTATGCCAATTTTAATCCAGAAAAAAGTGTACCATAGGCCGTGTATAGATAAAGCTACTGCAAAAGAACAACAAATGAAATCAAAGCCACAGTGGAGTGTATAATTACATGAGGTGCATGTGTGCATGACACTTTAAAGTGGGTTAAATGCTTTTGCCCCGCCTTAATGGTGCTGGTGTTTGTATGCATCAGCAGTATATTGTGCAGTAATTCTAGCCACTGTAGCAAATTCAGCAATGTAATGCACCTTAAATGACTTGGGGTGAAGCAAACTCCTCTGAGGAGTTTTAGTTTGCTGCCCTATAGCTGCGGAAAGAAGCACCAGGCTCTGTGCAGCTCAGGGGCTCTGCAGGAAGCCCTTCAGGCAACCTGGCAGCAGATTGAGAAGGCAGGCTCCACCCAAGAAAACCGGTAAACCTGATTTTTTTTCTTTTTTACCCCCCCCTGGAGCCTGCCTGCTTGCTTGAGCTGTGTGGGGGCCCAGTGCTTCCCCCCATGACTGCGGTGCCCCTGGGACTGCCTGAGCCGGGTGCGTGTGGGCGGGTGCTGCCTGGGGGGAGGCCACCACTGCCACGAAGGGAAACACCAGCCTGCCCCCCCACAGCCCAGAGACTGCACTGCCCATCGGCAGCTCGCCCTCTCCATCCTGCTGCTGAAGAGGCAGGTAAGTTCAGGTGTGTGCACAAGACACGGGGGTTTACTTGGCCCTAAATTGAAGCGGTGTTTTTAAAAACCCACTGCTTCAATTTAGGGCCCCCATTTTCTCCATACAAACCCCTAGGTATCAAAAGTTTGGTCTATAATAATAGTTCATAGCTGTTCCTTACATATAGTGTTAAGGGGATTATGGTGGGGGAAATTACAGGACCATTTGTACCAGCCCTGTGTTTCTCCTGATCCATGAGAAATCTCCTTTGCCCCCTTGAGTCAATTATATAGTCCCTCTATTCCAGGGGTTCCCAATCTTGGGGTTGTGACCACTGTTCCCGCTAAGCTGCATGGCGTGCACAGCCATGCAGGTATGCCTGGCAGTGCGGGATAAGCATGCCTGTGTGGCCGTGCACACCACGCAGCTTAGAGGGAATGTTGGTCATGACTCCATTTGGGGTCAAAAAGATAAAAAATGGGGTTGTGTACTCCTGGGGAGGGAGGCCTGGGGGTGCATGTGTCCACCAGATTTGTGTCTTAGGTGAATGCAGCCTTCAGGCTTGGGGCTCCCCACCCTGCTGCCCTCCCTCTGGGGCCTCCACAGCAGAGTGGGGCAGGGAGGCTTGGTGCCACTGCCAGGAACCACATGCCGGCTGCACCACCATGCCAAGGTGCCCCCTGCCTGCCCAGCAGCTGCAGGGGCACAGCTCCATGCCGCTACCATCACTGCTGCTGCTGGGCAGGCAGGGGGTGCCTTAGCATGGTGGCATGGCCAGTGTGGGGCTCCTGGCAGCAGCCCTGAGCCTCCCTACCCTCCTGCACCATGCCACGGAGGCCCCAGGGGAAGGGCAACAGGGTGGGGAGTCCCAAGCCTCCTGCAGTCATTCTGCACCCTCCCTGCCATGGGCTCCACTCTGGCTGTGCCAACAGGGGAAAGGGGTTGGGGTGGGGAGCTAGGCTCTGTGCTCCTCTCCAGCCACAGAAACTACCACCTCCCATGGGCAGCAGCCGGGGCTCGGGCACTGCTGTAGTGTGGGGGGAGGGGAGGGCAGGGGCCTGTGGTCCTTGGCCCTGGTGCTGTATCCTTGGCAGCCAGGGAACCCCTCCAGCAGGGCTGAGGGGGCAGGGGGCTGTGGGTGAGGAGTGAGGAGCCATGCTGAGGAAATGGGTTCATGAATAGGATCATGCCAAGGAAAAGTTTAGGAAGCATTGCTCTATTCTGCTAGGGTCAGGATCAAAATCAGCTCTCTAATTACTGCAACTGATCTATTTCCTGCCGTTCTGTTTGGGGAACCCCAAATTGGTTTATCTTCTTCTGAGTTGGAGAATTTAATGAAAATCTGCTTTTTCTGGCCTGTCTCTGGTATTTAGTCCTTTGGGGCTAACATAGAATGCCTTGAAGTTTTCCCTCTGTGTAACTCCAGAGGCCTGGGGACTGCCTTTCAGTGGTAATGTTATAGATTAAAGTCCTATCTTAGTCTTCTGGGAAACTTTAATTTCTGTTCCACAGACAGAAGAGCTCAAGATACACCTCCTCAAACTCTCCTGCTGCTCTAGGGCCCAGTCCAAGACTCACTGAAGCCTTGTAATTCTGTGTGTTTTGATCTTGGCCTACACTGGGGGGACAGCCTGCATGAGATGATGCTACTTATGAAAGTGCAGCCTTCAACTAGCAAAACCTGCCTGGCAGGCAGGAAACACAGGTAGATATCGGACATGTTCAGTTCTGTGGGGATTATAGCATGTTTACTGTTTGCTTACGTACTGGGACAGATAATTCACTGTGCACACAGAAGGCTGCTGAATGAACCGCAATTGCCCCTGGTGCTGTTCCCATCCCAAATATTAATTATACATTTTCTCTTTGTCTCTCCCCACTTCACAGCCCTTTTCATTTTCTTTAGGCCCTTTCACAGAGACTTCATGCAACTGTGACTGCTGTCAGGAGAACATTATGTCCCAATCCATCCCTTGTGATGGTTGTTGTTCACAGCCCATTGTTATATTCAGCATCAATAAATAAATAAAACATCTCAGCAAGGGCTGATCTGGCCTTGTGAAAAGGAGGAGGAAGGCTCATGAGTCCTGGGTTCTACCCCAGATACTCTCACCAATCTGTTGAATGTGATCTGGGACAAGATACTTTGGTTTCCTATGCCTCAAGTTACCCCACCTATAAAAGAGAGCTAATAGTGTTTCCCCACATCACACAAATGCATGAAGCTAAACAACCATTCGTAGTGACAAAGCACTTAGCAGTGCTCTCATTGAAGATTCAAAAGAAGTGCTAAGCATGGGCATAACTACCAGGGTCTGTATGCTGGGCTGTGGCTGTAGCAGAGGCCAGGCTGGAGGCAGCGACTGTGCTGGCAGCAGCAGTGCCTGCTATTCTTCTGCCCCTTCTAGTTCCCCTGGTTGCCCGTCACGTGTTATGCTGCTGGTGCTGAATGTTATTAACATGAAGCCCATTGCTGTTCTGTTTGCTACCGCGACTGGGATCAAATGTTTGTTCTGTAACAAGCTCAGATCCATGCGCTAGGCCCAGCCACCCCTAACTGAGCAACTTGAGCAATGAATCTACTCAGACAACTAATGTTGCCCCAGTGTTGTCTGGGTAAAGACTCCAATGCTTGTTTTTGACTCTTTCACAATTCTTTGATTCCTTGCTTATACTGAACTCCAGGTTTACTTCCGGCTTACCCTGACTTCAGCTTTCACTCCTGGTTTACCCTGAGCTTTGCTGTAGCTTACCTTGAGCCGGGGATTTGACTCCTGGCTCCATGGCTACCATAGCTTTAATGCCTGCCCAACCTTCCTCCTTCCAAACCAGTTTCTGGTTAAAAGGATGACTCCTACTAAGTCATCTTCCCTGACCGCCCATACCCCAGTTCCTAATTTGTTTATGTACATTGCTTCTGGCATAGAAACTGAAACATGAACCCATTTATTTAAGCAGTCTTTGTGTTTGTGTGTACTTGAGTTTTTAGGAGTGTCTTTTGACACTCAGGACCTGAACCCCATCTTGCTGTGCACGAACACCAATGAAAAGACACACTTTGCTCCAAAAAGAGTAGAAGAGCAAGTCTGGGCCTAACAGGATTCAAATACCTGCTACTCCTTGGCTGTAGTTCAGTATTTCAGTCCTTAGCACCTTTGAGCTATGTGGGAAGCTCACCCCTGCACTTAATATCAATGAGGAGCAGCAGGATTCCCCATGCAGGTACATGCATGAATGTGTAGACGAAGGAAAAGGAAGCCAATAGACATGTATTGAATTGGGAGGGTAAAGATTTCCACATGAACCTTTTGCTATGAAGAAGCCTGCAGCCCTGCACAAGAAAGGAGACTTGAGAACTATAAATTAATTTATTATAAGAGACCAGTGGGGCCTGGCTGAAGTCTGGATTTTTCTTTTGTTTTCTTCAGCTTTTTTCCCTCTTGCAGCAGCTAGACATGTAGATTGTTTGCTCAGAGTCATATTTTTAAAGGTATTTAGGCACGTTAGCAGACTGGTGGGATTTTCAAGAGGGCATAAGCATCTAGCTCCAATTGACTTCAACAGGAAATGGGAAACATGAGTCACCTTATTTATACTTTATGCACTAAAATGTCTAAGGACCTGTTGGTCCTGAGGCTAACTTGCCAGTATTATCAGATTTAAAAAAATGGGTAAGGATGGTTCCTTTTCACTCAACAGATCTGCTCACTTGTGAGATCAAACTTGGGTTTTGGCACTACTGTGCTATTAGGACTTGCATCTGTAGGGCCAGTCCTTTTCATGCTCTTCATGGTGGTAGACAAGATAACTCACAGCCTTACTATGAGCCTCCGGATTTCCTTCTGAACTGTTGCAGATTCATTTAAGCTTTTTTCAGACTGGTTCTGAAGTTCCTAAACAGGAGCTCTTACATGCCAGTGATTGGGTGCTTATGTTCCACTCCAGGAAACATCTTCATCTGTTGACAGGCTCATCATATGGGTAATGTAGGAATAACTCACTAATGTCTATGGGCATTTTACTTGTGCTCTGGGAGTGTGTGGCAGGGAGCCCACAGCACTTCAGAGGGCACATTAAAACACCGCTATATCTCCTGCATCAGTGTTTCCATATTTAAAAATGGAGGCAGGGGCGCTTGAACTAAAGCTTGTTCAATGAGCTGTAGATAAAGTGCCCCCACTGCCATTTTTAAGCATGGGGATGATGATACATGAGACGCAGGAGGCTGCTGGAGCATGGCAATTACCATGCTCCAGCAGACGTGATTAATTGAATTTGCTCGGACACGCTGGAATTCCAGCATGTAAGAGCAGCCTCCGCACTCAGGTATAGGTGCTCCATGAGGCTCTGATTCCTGCATCTTGCTCTATGGTAATTTCTATAAACCCAAATCCCCAGTCAGGGACCAGGGTGCCATTGAGCTAAACACTGTACAAACATGGAACAAATCAAATGTGCTCCAAAAACTTAGATACTGTAATGATGGGTGCCATAGAAATACTCTGCTAGATTGGTTGGATTTATTTTGACTCATGTGTCTTCGGTAGAGTTTTCAGCTATAGCTGGTCAAAATACTTTAACTTGTGATAGAGTTCCACATGATGATGTTTCAGAAATTAAAAATAATAGGAAAATATTCTGCTAAATTATTCCCCTTGTTCACCCTCTACAATGCTCATTCAAATGCTTCAAACTTCAGTATTCAAATAGCTTTATTTTAGATAGTTAGTTATTAGATTTATATGCTACCCTTCCCAAAAAAAGCTCAGCGTGGCTTACAATAACACAAAAATCACAGAAACAGAATGAAATATTAAAATAAGAAAATATAACAAAACAAACTAACCTCCTCCATTTCCCATTCCCAAACCCCAAATTCAAAAGTAAATGTATAGTTAAAAAGAGGTTTCTTATAATGAATCTTTGCTTCTTCGCCCCCCACTTCCATCTAGTTCTTGCATTATGTTTTATACCTGTAAAATCTAGTTACTGCTCATACTGATAGGCAGTTGAGAAAAAAAAAATTCTTCAGATCTCGGTAAATTGTCAGGGATACCAGTTACAATGAATAACAATGTAACAATGAAAGTTACATCTTAGTGTAACCTGTGACCTGCATGTCTGTAACGCATATGCTTGATAGACAACAAACACAGGCTCCCATAATGCCATTATGGCAGGGACACTCTTCAGGTGACGGAACTGCACTGCACAGACATTTCCCGGTATTTGGGCATGTTCCACTTGGATGTACGATGATTTTTACAAGGAACTAGAGTCCCATTAGCATCAACAGGCTTTGGACCAGGGTCCAAGCCAGCATAGATATGTAAGCAACTTAGCTGCACCTATGCCCTTGCTGAATAGCCATGTGGTCTTATTCCCTAACCTTCATCCTGTGTTTTATATTTCAGCCTACTTTGTTCTTTGTGCAATTGGTCTGTAAGCCCTTCAGGGAAATGACCATGTCATCTTATCTGTGTGGCGTCTCTCATGCTGTCGGGTGCTGTTAAAGTAATAATAGTTGAACAGAAGACAATGCCCTCCCTTATGTCATTCCTCTTGATTTCCGTGATTGCTACTTTCTGATCTGGAGGACATTTAATCATGTAATAGATAGAATCCCATCTGGTTTGCATATCCTGAAAGAGCTGCTGGAATGGAGGGTTTTTGTAGTTATCTACATTCCATGCAAGAGCCGCACAAGCTTTTGTACCATGATTAAAGTGGGTACAGCCCCTTCCTCTCCCCTCCCCCCATAGCCCCTGTTATGGAGGAATCCTGTGGAATTTGACTGGGATGAAACCCCGTAAGTGCAGAACCTCCAGTAAAGTTCTATACTTACAACATTGTTAATATTTTACTGAAAAAAAGAGCAGGACTTGGTTGAGAGATGTTTGCTGATGAGCTAGGAGTCCTGGGTTTTAATTCTCAATTGGGCCTTGATCTGTATTTTGACCCTGGACAAGACACTACATCTCACTCATTCCCATCCCACCCTTTATGTATCTGATTTATTCAGGTGTTAGGGTGTGTTTGCACCATGGCAGCAATTATTCCTGGAAAAGATATTCCTTAACATACTCTGTGCACCTGCCCTGGCAGGTGTACTCCAAATCTGAAAATACACTTGTGTTCCTCAGAGGTGTCCCTCTGTGGCCATGCTCAAGAACTTAGTCTCTGACATACTACTGACCAGCCTCTGGGGATGCCACCAAGCAATTTCACTACTCTACTTCCAGGTGTGAAGCATGCCTGTAAGAGCAAGCGAGACATGGTGGCACCGTGGCTTAGATATGTCCTCGGTCCAGGGCAGGGACCGTTGGTTACTGGATGTCTATATAGTGCCCAATATAATGGGATCCTGATCTTGATGGATGCTTGTAAGGAATGGCTGCAGAGGGTAGGGCTGAGTGGCACTTTGAAGACAAACTAGTTCATGCCTCTCTTAACCAGTTAGTCTCTAAGGTGCCATCCTGCCTTACCTTCTTCCTGACTTCAGCCTAAAATTGCTAACTACCTCTATAAAGAATGCTACAGTAGAATTAAAGAACTGTTGAAAATTCAAAATGAACTCTAATGTAACTGTGAAGGAAAGGATTCCAAATACAAAGGATAAGAAACTAAAGTAGAGAAGAGGCAATGTAGGTTATATGTTACAGCAGTCCCACACATTATTTTTTAAAAAAATACTCTTTTATCAGGAATCATTCCATCCCATCTTTCCATAAATAGCTTGTCCAATTAATCTAATACAGTCATTCCATTGCTCTTAATTCCTTTATTTCGGTCAAGCACATTTCTAGAAATGGTATTTGTTTTTGCAACCATAGTGATGAAATCAGTGCATTGGCTGTAGTCACAAAATCTCTAAACCAGTATTAGTTTAATTTTAAGAAAGCAGGGCATTTTTCTCATAGCATAGTAACAATAATTGAATGTGCGGGGCTCTAGCTCTGAAATAACTTTTACGACATTTTTTCTTTAAATGGGAGATCTGTAAGAATAACATTTAAACCCATCAAATTCAGTGAAGAGTGAGACTATTTTTAACAGGATTTTAAAACTTATCTAATAGAACTCTAAAACAAAGAGATTCACTCTTTGTTAAATCCATTATATGCTAGCCTGAAAAAATAGGTCTACATTTTGTTAAATTTGGTAGGATATTTCAATAATGGCTGTATGATGTGTGTCTTGAAACAGATGTTTTAAAGCCCTCATCCTGCAGCAGACTGTGAGTGAGTGAAGTTAGTGAGGACTTGTACGCACTAAGCTACAGGACTGGGATATGAGAGAGGAATTAGTAGGCAGCTACTTTTTAAGAGACTTGGAAGTCTCAGTGACTGACTGCAAAGCAGTCAGAAAACATCTGTATTTTAAAATGATTGTCTAAGGCAAGTTGTCTGCCTTTCCCGGAACAGCCCCCTAATCCCATTTACGACCCCATGACTGACAGGCATCTGCATTCCAGACAGAGCACAGAAGAGTTCTCAATTACAGGAAATATGTAGAAAGTTGCAGCAGGTTATTTGCTCATTAGCCTTCCCCCTCAATGACTGTGGGAGTGGGCGGTATGTTGGTAACCCCTCCTGCTGCTGATGGTTTGTCGGTCATGATGAGATCAGCCATTTATTAGTAATGAAGAGCTAATGCCTTGCCAGGATCCAAAGGTTGGAGTTCAACTCGGCTTCTTGTAAAGATAAAAGGGACACAGCTAATGCTGAACGGATGTCATTTGTGTGTCCCTGGGTCTATTCCTGCTTTTATCTTTTTTTAAAACCTCTCCTGTGTTGTGCTCACAGTTGAGGGGGAGAGGAGGATGCTGAGAAAAAATAGTAGTAATGCTAATTTCTTTAGAAGTCACACTACTCAACAAAGAGGAGAACATGAGGGGTGGGGGGAGGAGGGGGGACTCAGTTTATGGAACCTATAAAATTCCATTCTCATTAGCTCTATGATATTGCCAAACTCTTATATATATGAGCTATGTATTACTATGCAACAATATGCCTCTGTGTGTGTGTGTGTGTGTGTGTGTGTGTGTGTGTGTGTAAGAAGTATCACACACTTGCACATTAGATTTTATTCTACCTTAAGTCCCTGAAAAATCCATTAATGAATCTACTTTTATATGACAGTGTCATCTGACCCTTAAGACTAAGGGACAAAAATGCACCAAAGAGAAGGATCCACGCTCTTTTCATTGAGTGATTTTCAGGGACTTAAATGGGGTGGAATAGTATCACACTTAGGTGCCTAAGTCCACTTAAACACCAAATGACTTGGAATAAAATTTCTACAACAGTGCTTTTCATCTGCACATTTCAAAGGGTTTCTCAAAGAGGAGCAATACCATTCAACCCATTCTACAGATAGAGAAACTGAGTCGCATGGCAGAGAAGTGTCTTGCCAACTGTTACCCAGGAGGCCAGTGCCTGGGAATTGAACCCAGTCACCAGTCTAATGTCCTAGCCACTGCTTTTAGTGAGAAGGCCTTGCAGGTAATGAAGTAGAATTTTTTTTAGTGATTATAGTTGGCTCGGTCTTGTTACCCTGGAAATCCATTTTTTATTGCCTCTGGATTTGATAGGAGTAGGACCATTGCATTTACCTGTACTGTTTCCATAGTTCTTTTCTGAAGACTAAATTCATCAGGTGCATCCAAAACATGGGATAATTTAGTCTGCGGGGCTGCAGGAGACCCTGCAGTGTTTCATGCAGGGGGATGGGCAGGAACTGTTCCCTTGGCATTCTCATGTTATGTGAGGGAGAGGGCTGGTGAGATACAGGCATGCACAGAAGGGCTGGCAGGGGGGTGTGGATAGGAATAGAGCTCTGCCTTGTAACTGTCAGATGCAAAATTCTTCTTTACATTCCCCTTCATTTCCAGTGTGAGAGACTGTTTAGGAAGAATTACCTCAGAGGTGCATAGCAGGAGTGGAATGAGGAGTGGGTGAGTGAGACCAGTCCTGCGTGCCCACTGGAGCAGGGTGCATGAATGCCACCACCACTGTGGTCCAGCTTTCACAACTGCTGTAGCCAGCCTGGCCCCTGTTGCCACCCCTGCTGCTACACTGACCCTGTTTGTTACACCTCTGGTGCATACCTTCCCAGTATCCCTCCTACAACTCCACACCCACACAGGTTGATCTCCATCAAGCTGTGATGAAGCATCATATGGTGGGATTGTATTTACATAGTTTTAAGGCTAATTAATCAGGGTTTTATAAAGGTAAATAAATGACAAAGGGCCACAGGGAATGCAACTTCATGGACTGTGAAACAAGTCTATTCATCCCTTTCACATTAGTTAGTGGTAAACCAACAACGATGCCAGGAAATGGACAGTGGCTCTAAGCCTGGCACAACTACAGCCCTTTGATAGCATTAATAAATAGCTTTGTCTAACTGACATTAACCTTTGCTTCAGAGTCATTCAAGACCTTCAGCTGATTTTCTGTTGGAAATGTTGATGCACAGAAACAAGAACAAGGCTGCTCTCTGAGTGGTTAAGACTGAGGTCTTCTTTCAGAGGTACTAAACAAGAAGCCTACATATCTTAATCTGATATCTCTGTATCTTCATGTGATAGGGTATATGAATTCCTGTTCTGAAATTTGCCATGTAACTGAGAGGTGGTCCCTGACTTCCAGGAAATTTAATTTTAAATCAATTAGGACCATGTCCTTAAACTATTTAATCACTTAACCTAAACAGTGGACCTAAACCAGTGGTTCTCAATGTTTTTAGATTCAAGGCATCCCTTGTTAGACTCAAGGCACCCTTCAGAAAATACCAGGTCTTTGTTTCCACTTGTTTTTTGGACTACAGAAAAATAATAGAACATCTTTTCTTTTGCAAAGAGCTCAGACAAACCACAAGAGGTCTGAATGTTTTAAGCATTATGAGTTTCTATTTGAAATCTCTGGGTTCATCATGTGAATCACATTTGCACACCTAACAGGGCTAACGTGTGGAACCCTTGAAAGGATCTCAGAGCACCCCTTGAATCACTGACCTAGATTTTACTTCTCAAAATAGTCCCCTTTCATTACTATAAATGTGTGTCAGGCTATGGACTTAAACCTGAGGCCTTAGCTTGCCTGGTACAGCTACTCATCCTAGCCTGCCGCCTCCTTTTGGGCTCAGCCATCTGCCCACTCCTTGCAACTAGAGTGGCTGGCCAGGGTCAGATGATCCTCCATCCCTTCCCATATAAACTCCTGACCCAGAAGAGGAAGAGTCTGGGCAACAGGGCTTAACTTTATGCAGACTGCCTTGCTGTTCTTTACAGCTTGATCTCTTGGCTATACAACTTGGCTGGCCCTTTGCCTGACACTCCAGCTTTCTGACTCAGCTTTTCAGACTGATGTGCTGGCTTCTTGGCCTGGCCAGTGCTGGGTTCCACTTGCTACATCTGACCCATATTGACACTTTATTACCCAAGTGGCCCCAGACCTGACTGCCCATGACCTCCCTCATGTGACAATCTGCTTGTGAAGTAAAATGCTTTTCCATGTAAATGCAGGCGTCAAAATATGGCCCACAGATGGCAATCAGTCTGGGAATACCCAGACTTGTACTGAAGAGTGCTTTACATCACAAGTAATCTCACTTGTTTTGATCAGACTGGCTGCATCTGCACAAGATGCTGACTGTGCAGTAGCCCACAACTACTATGCAGTAGCATTGTGTGGCAGGAAGTGTGACCCAACGCTACTGTGCAATAGTTACAAGCTACTGCACAGTCAGCGTCACAAAAAAACTATTCCTTGGTGTGACTGTGTAGTAACTTGTATAAACAAGTACTAAATGACTGCACAGTAATGACTGTGGGGATCACTTGATCCCAGCTGATTTCCTGCCTATGGCAGGGGGCTGGACCCAACGATCTCTCAAGGTCCCTTCCAGCCCCTAATGTCTATGAAGTCTATGAAATCATTGAAGAATCTTATCTGTGACATCCTTAGTCACCTGGGGCCATATCCAAAACCAGTAGCCCCACAAAATCATAGAGAAGTAGGGCTGGAAGGGACCTCCATGGGTCATCCAATCCAACTCTTTGCAAGGGCAAGATAATCCCTATCCATAAAGCATTTTATACAAATCCATAATCTAACTTTTTAGTAAAACTACAGTCAACCCTGACACAACACAAGACATAAACCTTAACTTGCTACAGGTAAAGCAGACCTTTTGGGCTAGAATCTGCCACTCTGATAGTAAGTAATACTATCTGAGTATACTACTAAGTTGACTGATATCAATCCTTGTTTGAGCTCCTGGATTTGGCCCTAAAGCAAACTGTTTCCCAGTTTCACCCAGTTTTGCAGGTTTCTCACCATATTACAAAATAACTTTGCCTCATAAAATAAGTTGCTGAAACTGTGAATGAAACAATGCACCTAGAGAACCTGTGGAATCTCCATTCCCGGAAATTTTCAAGACCACGTTGGACAGACATCTGGATGGGGTGGTTCAGTCATGGATGGAAAGCAGTCTCTATTCTGGAAAATGTGTGTGTGTGTGCACGCGTGCAATTGAAATCATATGCTTCCATGAAAAATACATGGTCGTGAAGTGAAGTGCTTTCCAGCTTTGTGTTCCTCTCCACAGGAACTGCTGCTCATAGCAGTTCAATACTGAACCACAGTTGAAAGTTTGAGAAAAATAACATGGTTTTCAAAGAAAAGCAAACACTTTCAGAGAAAGATTATCGCTTCTAGTTATAAAAGTTAAATAGGCACAGAAAACATGATGATGGTCCCATTGGGACATAGTGAATTAGGGAATGTCTCAGTTAACTGAGGCTTGTACTCATGGGATGCACCCACACTTAAAAAAAACCCTCACCTGGGTGTATTGTTGCTTTCAGCCTGGGTGAACTGGTTTGCTGCTTTTCCTCAAGTTGGTATCTTGCCTATTTTGAAGTGAGGAGCAGGCTACATCTCTTGAATTCTTACAGGCAGTGCTTTCCTACAATTCTACCTCCTGTGGCCAGCAAGGTCTCTCATGGTTCACTGGGGAAAAATGCTGAGCACTTCAGCTTATTGCAGCACAGGGACCCAAACCTGGATTGTGCCTTCGGTGACACATATAGGTGAGTGTGGCACCAGTGAGGAACACAGTGGGCATGTCTACACATGCTTTTACATATGCCTAAACTTAATGCACATTAGTCTAATGTGCATTAAGGAGATTTAGGTATGCGTTCACATCTGCACATACTAATGTGCATTCACGTGGGTGTGCAGAATGACTTGGGACTAAAGCTAGTCCCAAGTCAATAGACATACATTGTGTTAATGTGCATTAATGCATCTACATGTTTGCTAATGAGTTTTAACTATTCATGCATAAATTTGATACCTGCTTTATGCAGGTACTAAATTTAGGCTCAAATAGTCTTAAATCACCATTTTTAAGGTCTATTAAGGGCATGCATGTGTAGACACACACCCTTAATGTACCTTAAATTGGACTAATGTGTGTTAAATGCACACGTGTAGACACGTCCAGTAGCTCAGGTAGATATTGCAGTGTGGCTGCTTACAACCAGGCTAGGCTACTGAGGGTACTCAGACCAGGATGCTGATTACCAAAGTCAACTCTGTAATGGAGACACAGTGGAGAAAGGCAGCAGTGAGCAAGAGGGAGAGTAAATGTAAAGAACAACAGTGAATGTTTTTTTTTTTCTGGCACCCATTACTTTAAAAACACTCTGGGCACCTTGACAAAAAATAACTCAGACAATCTTCTCAAACTGGACACTGTGTCCTCAAATAAACCCTCAAACCACTGGAGAGCTCAAGAAAAAGAGGAAAAAAGTAAATCTCAACATCTCTCCTCAACACGCAATGACCACTACAAACACATGCACACGAACTAAAAAGAAAACAAAAAACATCTTTAGCTTTGCCGGTATGGGGTCTGCCACACAGGGGCTCTTGCATGCATAGAACAAAGAAAATCTCAGCATCATAGACCTCCGCAAATGGAGCTAGTATTTCACATGCTGAATCCTGTTAAGCTTATTATCTTAATTAGAGCAAGGATTTTTTTTTTTTTTTTGGTACAGAGTAAAATCACCTAAAAATGCAGTTTGGGTTGTCCCCAAACTAAGAAATAAATCAGTTCAAGTTTGCCAAATAATTTTGGTTGTGGGGAAAAAGTTTTTTTCAGGACTACAGTCACAAAACTACCAGAAGATGAGATGCTACCACTGCCCTTTCAGACCAGGAGCATACGTGATAGATCATTCATCCAGAATGCTGGAGATAAGGGTTCGGTTTCATCCTCAGCCGGAGGGGAATTTGAGCTCTCTTCTCCTAGGTCTGGGTAGAGAACCTCCACAACGCCTCGTGACAGTGTTCTACTTACTGTATAAATAATTAAGCATTCAATGAAGCAGGGGCTGGAACCCAGATGTGTGTCCTACCTCCCAGACTAGAGAGGCATTCTTGCTTACTCATTTAAGTATTTTATACAAGGTGGAACAATTCCAACAAGAGAGACTTAGGGAAGCCGACGATCTCACAAGGTCCCTTCCAGCCCTAATGTCTATGAAGCCTGCCTCAGAATGAGCTATAGTCAGGGAGTTTGATTCAGGGCACCGATTTAAAACAGTCTTCTGCCTTTTGAGAAAACATCTTCACCACCTGGGTACGGGTTATTCTGTGGTTGTTTTTTCTCCATCTCTTCAGTTGGAGCTGGTTGAAAGTATTTAAATAGTATTTAGAGAAAGTGACTCTTCAGTTTGAGGATTTGGTGGTTGGTATACTCACCCATGCGGTATGTAGGACACCTGCTCCAGTGAATGATTAACTATGCATACGAAGTAGAACTGGGTAAGTGGGAGAGATTTAGAGCCACCCACCTTAATTTTTTATGGCCTTGTGGCTCAAGCAGTTGCCTGGAAGGCAGATAATATAGGTTTCAATTTCCATCAGAGGAACGTACTGGAGGTTCCCACATGCTGTGTGGGAGAACTACCTGACTGGCTTAAAAACCATTGTATCAAAATGATGGAAAAGGAAAAGTGGAGTGGGACTCAGGAGACCAGGGTTTGATTCTTAGTATTGATGATTAGCTCCTGTGTATCCTTGGGCATGTCACCAAATTTCTGTGTACAGGACCTAATAGGCAGTCCAGCCCAGACGAGTTGCCTAGTTGGCCAAATCTGTCAGAGGCTCTAACTGGCAGTCCCACTCTGGCTCATAAACCAGCCAGCCACTTTTGGGCCTCCTGATTGCTTGCTGGAGATAGCAGCAAACTCCCCATTTAAGATCACCTACGGCAAGAGACTGAAGACCAATTAACAGGTCTGCTGGGGTAAGCCTTTCTGGATTTTGTGTTCTCTGGTTCCTGACTTTGCTTGGCTTTGCAACTGGCTTTGCTTTTGTAATCTCTGCTTGATGCTGGCTCTTATGCCATAAAGCAAACAGACATCCACCACTAAATAGCAGCACAAATACCACCTACATCATGGCCACAAATTTTGGTTTTTTGTGGCACAACAAGGGTTATGGACATCTGTTTGCTCAGCCTTTGGCCACTATAAATTCTCATAGTGGCACAAAAATGACGTCCATTTCTACCCTAAGTCTGTATAGTGCCAAACATAATATGGTCTGGATCTTAGCTCAGGTCACTTGAAGTTTTGGTACAACAATTAAATACAGATTAATTTTTAGTTTCATTAATAATCTATGAAGTCTTATTTGCCATGATTTGATGTGAGCAGCCTTTATTGTTCTGAAATTTTTTAATAGCTGCCAGATAAGTGTGAAAATGGAAGTCAATTGAGAAAGTTTCTTTAATTTTGGTGAAAGTAATTATTCAACTGAAAATTTGGACCAGGTAGTGCATCATTCATTAAAGCTATCCTTCTTTCAAGCTTCCTTACATTGAGGTGTACCTGGGCTTGAAAGTAGCATTTCTGAATTTAACAAGGCTAGTCACTGAGTATGATTCTTTCTACGTGAAAGTAAGAACGGTAGAATCTGGCTTTAAACCTCTGATAGCATTAAGTCACTTGCTGGTTTTTGACCTGAACAAAACCGTAATACAGTAACTATATATAAGCAATGGAATAAAAGCCTAGCTTGCAACTAAAATTATTTACAAAATAATCTTAATTTGGGTTTTTTTTTCCATTTCCAAATGTGGATTTTTTAATAAAGAAGGAACAGTCAAAGCACTAGAGAGGTTCCCTTATCACATCTGAACTTCTGAACAGGAGAACTCTTACTGAATCATTTTGAACTCTCTCTTGACTTAAGACTTGACCCAAACTCTGTGAAGTCAATGGGGATCTTACCATTGCCTTCAATAGACTTTAGATTCAGACCCCAAGACCCAAAATGTGTACAGTCTGTCTTTTCCTTTCAGGCCTATTAATTTGCAATAGATGTATAGTGGATATTAACCTGGATGTCCACTGTAAGTCTTCATACATAACACTTTCTCATTCAAATACAACACATTGAGGTGCTTATGATATCTGTTATTCTTGGAATCATTTTCTCAAAACTGCACATGGTAAGGAATAGCTGAAAACCATCTCTTAATGCTGTATAAATAAATCTGACCACAATGATGTTACAGGGGATTCATTTCCATTAAATTGTAACATGCACCAAAGCAATGTTCTGGCTTAGAAATGGGGGCATCCAAAAGCAATACTTACACATTATTTTTGTATGATTGCTTTACAGGTCCTTAGTGGGTAAAAAAACCCCTTCAAACTGAAGTGGTAAAAGCAGGAACGTGCAAAGTAGGAACAAATGTTCTCTTCTGCTAAATATGTATGTGCCAAGACAAGATGGCATACGCTTGGCTTCTGGGGGTGGGAGATTGAGGAGTGAGGTGACAGCAAGTCTTTAGAGTTTTTGCTGTCTCTGCTCTGTGTGAGGCAAGTCAGAAATTATCATCACATGTTAAGACACACAGGAAACCAAACTCCAGTTTCCACAGGCTTAAAACAAAAAATCTTGGTTGAAATTCCTGTCTCATTGAGGTAACAAAAAGCAGTGACTTCAGCAGGTCAGGATCTCTACCCCTTTCCATTAACAGACCATACATAGGTTTTTATTTAAATTCCATTGAACAATCATTAAATAATGGGTGAAGTAAATAAATGCATACAGGAGGAAAAAAAGAGAATAATTCAGAATATCACATGAAAAGAATGAGACTGAGTGCAGTATCTCCCTGCTTCAGTAGGAGGGTCAATTAGATTTTTTTTTTCTCATGAAAGCTGTAGTAGACTTTACAATAGGGAAAACTGCGTTTGTCATTTACCTTTCATGATACCATGTATTCTGTTTTTTGTGCAATCACAAGATGCCTTATAATTTAAAAAAATATTTTTTTCCTTTTTTTTTTCAAATGCATCCAAGAAGTTCATGTCATTGATGCATATAGAAAGAAGGCTCTTTTAAAAAGCCAATAAACCCATTTCAGCCAAAAAATGAAGGTTCTGTGCCCTCAAAGCTTTTATGCATGTACTGAGGTTTCAACACTGCCAGTAGTTCCAATGACTGACTTGCATGTGTTCTTGTTACCAATGTAAGTTGTGGGCCGTACATACCTAAGGGACGTTCTCCCCTGTGCTCCATCACAATCCTTCAGGTCAGCTGAGAAGAACCTTCTGACAGTACCACCAACGCATAAAATGCGCTTGGCAAAAATGTGTAGCAGATCATTCTTGGCACAGTCCCTCAACTATGGACCCCTCCTGGTTGAGACTCACCAGGACCAACTCTGGACATCTTCTGGAAGCACTGTAGGATCTTTCTGTTTGGTCAGGCATTTAGCAAACAAAGCTAGCCTGGGATATTGTTTTGTGGGTTTCTGTTTTATTGTTTCTCCTGATCCATAAGAATTTTTCTTGTTTTTAAAATTATTCTGTTTTCCAATTCTAAGCTGCCCTGAGCCTCTGTTGGGAAGGGCCACATGTAAATCACATAAATAAGCAAACAAAAAAAGGTTTGCTGGATTGGGGTCTGGATATTTTGGTTGAGATGGATCTCTTGCACGTCCTCACTTAACTATTTGCTTTAAGTTAAACACTTGCTTAGGTCATTGGCTGAATTGGAGTCTTTGCCGCCGATACTTAGGGACCTACTCAAATCGTGATTTTACCGATTTTGCGGAAATCATGAAATCGGTGATGTCTGTGAAATCTGCAGGAAAATAAAAATTACTAAAAAAACACAAATGTTGGCTCCCCAGTAGGAACCAGCAGTCCTCACAGCACTTGCAGCCTGGTCACACAGTCTATCGGGGGGAAGGTACCACTCCTGCCCCTTGCTGCTGAGTGGCTGAGTGGGCTGCCTCTCATGTGGCCTTGCCCCTCTCCACCAATCAGTGGTGAGGGTCAGGGCCACATAATGGGCAGCCCTCTCAGCCAATTAGTGGTGAGGGGCAGGGTCATATGACAGACAGCTCTTTTAACCAATTAGTGTCTTGGGGGGGTGGGACTTGGGGCCTCCCGGCCAATCAGAAGTGTGTGGGGGTACGGGGGGCACTGCAATAAGCCCACGAAAATGGTGACTGGGCCCATTATCTGCCTGTGAAATCTGCCACCTGCCTCCTCAATTTGGGTAGACCCCTACCGATACCATGTCCAGTGAAGTCAGGAGGAAGGCACTCTTACAATTCTCCTTAATTTTAGGGTCCCTTAATTCTTCTGGATACAGATAAGTAAAAAATGAGGGGCTTATTTTAAAGGAAGTTTTTAAATCAGCAAGGGGCACTGAAAGCTGGCAGGAAGGGGGCTAGGCTAGCATCAACTTGGCAGACATAATCCAGATTCAAACTGGATTTCACTTTTTAAATAAGTTACTCCCATCCCTACTTGCTGGCAAACCTGGAATGAAACGGCATACAAGCTGTGTGCCAGTCATTAATTTGCTCTTGTAAGCCAATGTATCCCTCGGGACCTCTATTTTGCTATCAAGTCACTGCCCTGTAAGGAATGGATTTACTATGTGAATATCTGGGAACTCTAACTTTTGCCCTCGAAGAAAAGTTATTTCCTTGGGAATAGTGGAAACGGATTTCTTATCCCATGCCTTCTCCCTCCTCCCATCAAGCATAGGAGACAGTGAGGAGTTTGGAAAGCTCCCAACAAAGCAGTCTCTAGCCCTCCAGTCAATAAACTTTTCCTGTGATACACTCAGAGGAAAAATCACCTTTGGTGCACCTGGACTCTGACTCCTTGTACGTGGGGATTTGAGGTCTGCCACAAAGCTCTCAGAGGAAGGCTTTTCCTTTGGTTTCTCTCTCTTGGCGAAGTTTGCACTGAACCACTTGGCTTGCATGGGAATCTAATCCATGACCTTCTGCCATGCAGCAGGCAGCCTGTAGCTTCTTTTCCACAGAGCTTTCAATTATTGGATCTGTTAGAACAAGTGTCTAAATCGGAGTAGATGCTGCCTTATCTAACTGATTGCCTTTGGAATGGCTTCATGCTTCACAGTGCTTTACAGATGGGTTTTTTCGAGAGTTGAAGCAAGAGACAGCTACCAGAGGCTAAGCTGTTTCTGAAGATATTTGGCTCCTTCAGCTTAGTTATTTGCCAAAAAAAACTATGTGTTCCAATTCTGTGAGAACCACTGGAAACTCTTCTCCTGCTGCTGCATACGCTTGTCTCAAAAGCAAGTGCTTATTGTTTTTTTCAGAAAAGAAATTATTTTTCTGTTGTCTCTCTTTCTATCTCTTCTAGCTCCCCTCCTCCCTGATCCTTCTTTTACATATATTGCAAAGACAACAATTATCTGCTTCCAGGAACTTTTGTTTTCTTCCCATGTGTTTCCTTTCAACAAAGAGCATCAGGTCTTCAAAGCAAGTGGTGGAAGCAAGGTTAGAATACAGAGTAACCATCAGCTGATTGTGCAGTAAATAGCACTTCCATTTTTATGCCAGCAACTGTGGTAATGACAGAAAATTACAGACCAACAATTGGTGCAAGCATATGATATATTTTACATAGGATTTGGTGGTGTTTGATATAGCAGAGGAATATGGTTCCCCAAAGCCCTCACCATAACCATGGCTAAGATAAGGTTAAGGCCCCAGTACAGCGAAAGACTTAAGCACTTGATTAACTTTATCCATATTCACCAAGCCTGGAAGCAATTCAAATCAACCATTTTACAATGGCTTAGGCTTTGATACAGCAAAAGAGTTTATCTGAACCAGAGAAAAAAAACCCCTGACTAGGAACTCAAAGATAGATATTTTTGTTAAAATAATGGAGAAAAGTATTTAAAAAACAGGAAGGCGTTCTCTATCCCTGAATAATGAAATTTCCCCATCCCACATTTATGTCTCAAAATGAGCCTTGTCTTATATCAGAGAAGAAAAGAAACCCCTAAAGCTTGAGGATCATGGAATTCCTATTATTAAAAAGTCTTGGAATGATAAACCTCACCCCATTAATTGATTCCAGACTGCCTTAAACCTTCTCCCATTAATATTACCTGTATTACACATTGTTAAAGGCTAGTCATTATAGGAAAAATTCAGCTCTCAGTTGTGACATGTTCAACCTTGTGAAAATCAATGGCATTTCATGGTGGTAACCAAGAATAGGTGTTACTGCAGCAAGCTAGTTTGTTCTTGCCCCAGTGCAACTTCACAGGCCACAGTGTTGTTACTCCTGCTTGACACAGGTATAAATGAAAGCAGAATCAGGCCCACAATATTCATTAAAATAAAATCCAATTTTAAGTCACATCTGGTAATATATTCATGACAAGTTAATAACATGTAATCAATCAGACTAATGGCACATTGTAAAAAGGCTATGACCCACTCTGCTACACAAAATGCAAAGCTGAAACTACTCGGAATTAGTGAGGACTAAGGATAGAGTGGGTACAGTCTGATTTCACTTTTGGTATATAAATGAGAAATAGCATCTCTGAAGTTAGTAGAATTACCCTAGATTTGCAGCAGTAAAACTCAGAGCAGAATCTGTCTCATACTACTTCTCACTGTTTCAAATACTGAGAAAAGATCACTTTATTTCCTGAAACCTATTGTGGCAAATGAAACTTGCAAAGCAATCCCTCTCATACAAAGAATTCTGGAAAGGAGCTTACAGACTTTTTGTCTGGAAGGAGTCAAAGGTCATATATGTTTTCTGTAATTCAAAGTTATTGAATGATTAGTGTTTTATTTTTGGAATATGAATTTAATGAGTGTTTGCATGTAGACAGCATGCTTCCATAATGCCACACTACACTAGTTTTAAAAGAGAGCAAGGGGTTTCTCAGACTGTGACAGAGAAAGGTTAAAGGGAACAGTCTAAATTGACAGTTGGAAGAAAATAATGGTATTGGGGAAGGAAGATCATCAGCCTCTTCATCATTTATGCAGACCAACCAAAGGCACTAATCCAATAAAATTTGAAGCATACAGACATTTTCACAGTTGAATAATCCCATTAACCGTAATGGGACCACTCACCTGAGTAAAGCGAGGCCTTAAGCATTCATGGCATTCAGCATACTCAGCTGATTCACCCTCCCTTTCCTGCTAAACTAAAGCTGAAATCGTAGCTGCTTCTGAAGACTGGTCTCCATGTATAGATCTATGATTTTGAAAAAAGCAAAGGTCTCCAAGGCAGTGAAATAGGAGAGAGACCAGGAACAGGTTAGCTTGATAAGTGGAACATCAAGACTATTAAAAAAGAGAGACAATTGTAAACATCTCTGGAGGGAAGAGCAATGAGCCATTAAGTCAACTGCCGTCTTTAGCTGCCTGCACTTTGAAGCAGGAATCAAAGCAGGGTTATTCTATCCTGGTAAGAAAATCAGCCCCCCTACTTAATACACACACACCAATTTCGGGGGGCTTTGTGAAAAAGATGCATGTTGCATGCAAGAAAATATGGTATTTGCAATCCTAATAATATATAGATACTTGCTATAAAATGGTGCAAGGGTTTGAGGGGTTTTTTAAATTTTGACTTTTTTGCTTCATGTTTTTGGATTTTCATTGCATTAGTAGTATATAAGTACTAGGTCATCTTACCTTAGGGAGAAATTACCATAATAATTCCATGTCCTTATTTGTAATATAAGAATAATAAGCGTTTTTCTTGTGAATTTTCTGGATTTTGGTTATCCCAATTATTGCCTACATTTATTCAGATGCTTAATTTTATATACATGAGTATTTCCACTGAAGTCAATTGAAGTCTTCACATGCTTACTTCAGCACTTAGTTTGAGTGTTTGCAGGGTCAGCGCTAGACACTTTTTTGTGAAGAACTACCCTCTCACAGAGGTTTTGCCTCTTCTTGCTTTCCAAGGCTGGCTCGTCAAATTTCACAAACCAAAGCAGCTCCAGCCCTAAAGAAGCTAATTTGCAAGTGGGGACTGCAGGCTGTATTTGCTTTCTCTTAACTGGCAAGTACCTGGGATATTTCTCCTCTAGGTTCTTTCTTACTGTTGATTCGCACACATGTGACTAAGGAAGGTTCAGCGGTAAGTCTGACTTTTCTTTTGTGGCTGATCAGGGTGCAAATGCCATAACACATCATTTCCTACCATTAAAAGATGTCCGTAGTCTTGAAAAAACTGTCTCTATTCTTTTGCCAACAGTGAAGAGAGAGATCTGTTCCAATCTGTAGGACTTTGCCAGAGCAGACTGGTGAAACTGTCTTCCCAAGGCTCTTTCTCCTGCAATAGTCTGCAGTATTCTTGTTTTCCTTTTTGAAAGGCTGCCTCTTGCTTCACTGTCAATGTTACATGCTTAAAACAGGTGCAGGACAGGCCTCTTACCTTGTGCATAAACAAACTTTGCTTCTTTCTGACTCTTTCACAGTATTTCTGGATAAAATAAAGTAGAGGTAACAGCTAAAGTTAATCAAATACTGGCTATCAACAAGATATGCTTCATCACAGATGGAGTCATGGGTCTGATGTAGTAAGAACTGTGTGAGGTTGCAATGTCTGTGTCTTTGTCTTTTTGCCTTAATCTGTGGAATTGTTTGGGGTTAAAAATGTGTGGAAATAAATACAAGTGAGTGGATTCCCAAAATGGCATTTAGCTACTAAAGACAGGATTAGGATGATTGAAGCAAGGCATTGATGCAAAGGGGGAAGGTGGTAGCAAATAGTTCAGACACTGGTAACCTCATGTCCACTGTGCAAAATCAAGAGTTCTGTAAACTGACTTTAAGGATCTACCTATATAGAAAGATTACCATGCGGTATAAACTAGGGTTTTAATTTCTAGCTAACTACTTTGCACTAAATCCCTATGTGGATACAGGGTACATACAAACATTATATTGAGATCAGCCTAATAAAGGTTAGGGCGATCTAAATTTCTTGGCTGTGCAAGTGTTCACAGGGTATAGGTCATCCTATGGTGTGCCTGATCTAAAGTTAGTTCTCAGATGAAAACCAACCTGAGACTGGCACAGGGTTACTTGACCTAGCAAGGATTAACCCAACCTAACAAACACTTGCATAAGTTTACAGCACAGCCCCAGGGCTGGGAAAGCCCAGCCACTGTCCAGAGCCCCACGGCTGTGCTATTTTTCCCCCAATGACCCTGACTGGGCTATTTTTACTTCTGCAGACCTGCCACTCCCCGTTCCCCTCTCCCCTCTCCCCCGACTTACCTCCGACTGCTTGCATCTCTGCATGGCAAATGGAAAACCGCAAATGCTTGCAGGTAGTGATCCCAATTTAGGTTTAGGTGGTTTAAAGTAAGCTGCCTAAACTTGGGCCAGGTCCCACAAATGCTTGTTCACACCCTTAATGCACAGTATGTAAGTGAGCAGGATAAGTAAGCTCTATGTTGCTAACTCTATGCTAAACTGGGAATGAGTGTAGAGTATCTAGTGCGTTGTCAATGTAAAGCTTCGCTTGCTTTGCCCTTGTAAGCAAGCTGTAGGCATATTATAGCCAGAGTTTGGAAGTTTGGTAGCTTATAAGCTCTTCTGAAATGGGAGTCCCTCTGTTTCACCTTTTTCCATCTTGCAGGCAAACCAGCTTTGTGTTTCACCTTTTTCCATCGTGCAAACAAACCAGCTTTACCTGCACAACTTAAAAAAGCCATGAAAGTTTTCCTTCCTCTCTCCCCCTGCCTTCACCACATACAAGAATCTTTTTCATAGAATCATAGAAAATTAGGGTTGGAAGGGACTGGAGGAAATAATCAAGTCCAACCCTCTGCTCAAAGCAGGACCATTCCCAACTAGATCACCCCACCCAAAGTTTTGTCCAGCCTGGTGTTAAAAACTTCCAAGGATGGAGATTCCACAACCTCTCTGGGTTCAAGTGCCTTAAAACCATCCTAGTGAATAAGTTTTTCCTTATATCTAACCTAAACTTCCCCTTGCTGCAACTTGAGCCCATTGCTCCTTGTTCTGTCATTCACCACCACTGAGAACAGCCTAGCTTCATCCTCTTTGGAACCATGCTTCAGGTACTTGAGGGCTGCTATTAAATCCTCTCTCAGTCTTCTCTTATGTAGACTAAATAAGCCCATTTCCCTCAACCTCTCCCGATAACTCGTGCGCCCCAGCCCCTTAACCATTTTCATTGTTCATCACTGGACTCTCTCCAATTTTTCTATGTGCTTTCTGTAGTGAGGGGACCAAAACTGGAAACAGTACTCCAGATATGGCCTCACCACTGCTAAATAGAGGGGAAGAATCACTTTGTTTGATCTGCTGGCAACACTCCTACTAATGCAGCCCAGTATTGTCATTTGCCTTCTTTGCAACAAGGGCACACTGTTGGCTCATATTCAGCTTATTGTCCACTGTAACCCCCAGGTCCTTTTCTGCAGAGCTGGTACCCAGCCAGTCATTCCCCCAGCCTGTACTGATGACTCCTATTCAGCTAATTATCCACTGCAACCCGAAGCCTTTTTATGCAGAGTTGATGCTTAGCCTGTCGGTTTCAAGCCAGTACTGGTGCGTGGGATTGTTCTGTCCTAAGTGCAGGACTTGGCACTTTTCCTTATTGGACGTCATGAGATTTCTTTTGGTTCAATCCTCAAGTTTGTCAAGGTCTCTCTGAATCCTAGACTTACCCTCCAGTGTATCTACTACTCCCCTCAGCTTGGTGTCATCTGCAAACTTGCTGAGGTTTGTACTCCATCCTATCTTCCAGGTTGTTGATGAACATATTAAACAAAACCAGCCCCAGGACTGATCCCCGGGGCACTCCACTTGATACTGGCTGCCAACTAGACATCAAGCCATTGATTACTACCCTCTGAGTTCAATTATCCAGCTAATTTTCTATGCATCTTACAGTCCATTCATCCAACCCGGACCTCCTTAGGTTACTTGCAAGAAAGTTGTGGGAGACCATATCAAAAGCCTTACTAAAGTCAAGGTATATTGCATCCATTGCTCTCCCTGAGTCTAAAGAGCCAGTCATCTTGTCATAGAATGCAATCAGGTTGGTCAGGCATGACTTGAACACTTTTTTTAAGTGGTAGGAGTGTTAGGCTGGCAAAAGGAAGAGCAGAAAGAGGCAGTCACCCTAAATGCCAGCAAGATTCATAGGTCAATGTGCAGACCTTCAATGCATGTGTAGATGGTTATAGGCAGAGAAAACATAAATTGTGAGACTGGATTCTGCTCTTTCATCCATGCAAGTCCCTGGGCATAATTTGGGGCAGCATTGGATCCAGCTGGGTTGTTTGCTTGTAAATGGATGTTGAATTAGATAGTGGTTTTGGATGTTGTTATTATTTAATTCTCTATTGGTTACCAGTCTACTTCCTGTCTTTTCCATGGGTTCCTCAGCCATTGTGCGCTCACTGTTCACTTTGTAGGACTGTTTTCATGGACTACTAATTCCTGATCTTGTCTTTAAGGGCAGTATACAGTTCCATCTGGTATGAAAGAGATACCTGCTTCCAAGTCCATGAAGATATGTTTTGATGTGCTGCCTTCCTACCGCTTGGCTTGTGTTACGTGACTAACATCAATCAAGGGAAATCCTAGAAATATGTGTTCTTATATTTCATCATTACTTTGAAGATAGGTGCAATTTTCTGTGAGACAGAATTGTTTTGCCATTTTACTGGAATGAGGTTGGCTTTCTCCATGTAAAATGGGTCCTTGCAAGTGGTTTTCTAGCTTTTGGCTTTTGGAACTCTATTTTTGATAAAGCAGATGGTATCTTTCCATTCGATCACCTTTCATTTGCAATTGAGGGAACCTTATTCCCCCCCTTATTCTCCAGCTGTTACCTTATGGTTTTGTGTTTCCAGACTAATGTTTTTGTTATATTTTTAACTTGCAAAATGTCTTTTGCATTAGAGTTTTCCATTTGATCTGCATGGGTGGCCCTCAAATTCTTGGCCTCCACTATTCCTAAAGGTTAGTGCATCTGCTTGCTAGTTTATCCAGTTTGCTGCCCAGCTCAAAAATGGTTGATTGTATTGCATCCAATTCATCATCTTTATTTTTGAACTGCTTGCTTTTATATTTTGAGGCAGCCACAATTCTGTCAAGGCAGAGAGATAGGTGAAGTCAAATTTACGCTCCTGTCCAAGGTCTGAAGAAATCACTCTCCAATGCCTCTCTCTCTCTCTTTCTCTCTCTTTTTTTAAAGGTCTTTTCATTGTGATTTTCATCTCCTTTGTTCCCTGGCTGTCTTCCTTCTTGTCTTTTACAATTTCTGGTCAGTGTTAACGGGTTTAACTTTGGGTTTTTTTAATCATATACGATTGGGTTGAAAATGTCTGGCTGCTCCTCTTCTGTCCAGTCGTACTATTAGGTCCATACTATATATTGCTCACTATTTTATTCTATATAGATGAAATTTAAAGGTAGAACAAGATAGTCCATGTCCCTTCTGCTTATCTACAGACAGTAGAAAGCCCTGAGGAGAGCAAAATGGAGGAGGTTATGTTGAATTGCAGGAAGTGGGACATGGCAAATCCCAAAAAAGGATCTTCAAGCTTTGTGTGCAGTGGAATTGTGTTTCCCTCTAACCAAGTGCATGTGGATCAATGGAGTTCACTAGCCTCCCCCTACCTCCTCCCTGCATGCCAGATCAAATGCACTGCTCTGGCCATTTGAGGACTGAGTCACACATGTCACCTGTTCAAGGCCAGTCTGAGATGCGTGCTGCACATGGTATCCACTTCAGCTGGTCTGGGGCAGGCACTGTGTGGGTTCTGGACTGGCTGGGCCAGGTGCCATGTGGGTTTAAGACCCTGTGCATGAGGCTGGTCCAGAAGCATGAGTTAACTCGAAACCCTGCATGCCAGATTTGGCCCATGGGCTGTATATTACACACCTCTACACTAGCCAAATGGTCCTGTTTAAAGTGTGTACAGCAGTGCTATGACCCTTGTACACCAGAAGCTTCAGTGGTTAACTGTGGAGTGGCTCTGCTACCATTCTATAGGCTTATATGATGCATAGCTACATAGATTATATCAAGAGTTCCAGCACCATATGGTGGGGAGTGGGTTGTTACAGTTTGGGGAAGGCATCTTCCCTGTAGCTTTGAGAGCTGAGTTCAGATCTCTCCCTAGGCCCAGGCTGAAGGCAGGTCCAAGTTGATCCAGCTTTAAGACTAAGTACAGACTGTCCAAAAGCTCAGGGCAGAATCAACTGAATCTTCGCAGATTTCTCTAAACTGCACAGATTGAATCAATAGCAAACAGAACAGATGTTTACTTTTGAGTTGGGAAAGGTGGAGGAGGCCTGCAGTGACCCAGTCCAAAAGACAGAGAATGCTAAAGCATGCCTCCCAGCTTGCCAACCATTGCTGGGCCATCCCTGATTGGCTGGCTGGCTGCCACATGCCCCTAACCCCGTGTTGTCCCCCTGCAGGGAGGGAAACAGTTCCCATCCCTGGCTGACCTGAACCAGGCATCTGCCCACATGGCTGGTTCCTCAGACCTCCAGGGGGTTTCCTGAAGCCAGCCTGGGATCCCTCCCTGAGTCCTGGTCTGCCCAGTTGTGGAGTTGGGCAATGGTAATTTGCTCCTCACCACTGTGGCTGGGCTGGCACGTGTCACTGATCCACTGATAGCAGGGGGAGGGGGGGAGCCCCCGCCCTAGTCCTGATCTGCCTAGCTGTGTGTATATAAGGGGGTGATTCCCCCTCCACACAGCTGGGACAGCAGGTCATTAATGTGCAGGTGAAAGGAGGAATGAAGATCCCCACTCCTGCCTCAGCCCTTTGAACTAAGGGGCCCCACGACCTGGTATAATCCCCCGTGACTGTCCACTGCATCCTCTGGCTGCTGCTGGTGCTGGACTCAGGATGGATGTGCCAAGTGGCCCCAGAGGCTTGTGCTGGGCAACAGAGCCCAATCCTTCCCTGCATGGAGCACTCTTGTTCTTGCTGCCTGTCCTCTTGGGCCACCCAGTATGTTCAGTTGGAGCCCAGCACCAGTGGCAGCCAGAGATGCATGCTAGGAAGTCTGGAGGCTTCTGCTGGCTCAGAGCCGGGCGATATGCCAAGGGGGCTCTGTTCTTCTCTCCCTGCTACAGGTCAGAGTAAGAGACTTGCCGGTGGCAGGGCTGTGCATCTGGCCTGTCCTGGGGGAAGGGGGAGGGCCCTTTCAGCACAGCCCCCCCCCCCCCCCCTCCAGCTGGGCAGACCCCAGTTGGAGGCAGGGGGGAGCCTGGGCCAGGTGGGGGCTCCTTTCCCCTGCCTCTCCTCTGCTGTCCTGCTCTGTGACAGCCCAAGATGAGGCCAGCACAGCTCGTCAGAGCAGAGGAGTACTGGCAGAGGCTAACCCACCCACCCGCAAAGGATCCTGAGATACTGAGAACTATGACCTAACTTAAGAGGGGATCTGGGATAGCAGTTTCATAAATCAGTTTAACCTAAATCAGTTGAGTCTACTACTACATCTATCCAGATTTATCTTAAACTGGGTTCAGCAATTTTGAAACTGGTTTATATGCACTGAACTTCTGTTCTGTTACAGCTTTAAACTGGTTTCCAGTCATTTAAACCAGTTTACGTGTAACTTCTGTCCCTACCCCAAGTGTATTTGTGATTATTCAGGCTGGGCAGTCAAAGGTGGATCAGCATAATGATAGACTCATTATTCTGCTGTGCACTCTTGGCTATAGAATCAGGTGTGCCTTAAACCATTCTGGTCCAGTAAGCTCAGGTTCAAATTGTTTTAGGGGGTTTTTTTAGGTTTTTTTTTTGTTCTTCTAATATTGTAGATTATGTGATATTCACATTGTGCATCAGTAGATTTCCTATGTATTCTTCCCCTCCCTTCCTCTACCATCCTAGTCTGCTGATCACCATGCACATAGTGGGAGGGTGATTTTGCATCTTTATTTTAAATAAAAAAGAGTTAAAGACTCCCATGCACAACTGTTCACTTGGGTTCTGGTTCTCTGATTGCAAACATCATTCTGATGTGGGTTATGGACAAATGACCCTCCTGAAGCAAAACAAAGCAAACCCAGAATTACCAGTTTCCATGGTCTTATCATTAGTTTATGATTTTGAGGTTTTTCTCATCTTATCACATGACAAAAAATCTCTGCTTTCATTTTTTTTGAGTGCTTAGCTTTCAGGGCTGCAGAAGAAAGCTTGAAAAAAATGTTATAGTCTGCAATACTATAAAACAAATAAAAAGAGCCTCACTTTTATTATTTTAAATCTAATGAGTCTTAAGAGAAATGGAGGCCAGGCTTGCAATTTTTGAATGCTTGGATTTGGCAATCCTGCAAATATCCTGTAACCAACATAATTTCCTTTATCTTCAGATGTGCTTATTTCTCTAATGGAGACACTGAAAACTCTGTGTCTACACTGTGAAGTGAAATGGGTGATTCTTGACTCAGTTTGTGGTCTGGATGGTTATAGGTAAGCTTGCTAGACAAGCTAGAAAATATCACCCTTTTGTATCATTTGTGCCTTCTCAGTAAATGGGAACCTGTTATTATGTACAAAGAATAGAGAGAAGAGCCTGCAGGTGAAGGCAGATGAAACAATATTACTTTGCTATAAGTTCTATTCCAGTCATAGCATGGTTGATAGAGGTTTAGAACTGAGAACAACTGAAACTATTCTCTTCAAGGGGGACTTGGGATATTTTTATGTCTAGTTTTCATTTTCTTGCGTTTGTCCAAGCTGTCAAATGCTGCTTAGATATTTTGCTTTACATTAGGTAGTGTCCCCAGTGCTCATTTATAAGTAATAATCATAATGTTTGCACATCACTGGGGATTGTTTTTCAAAATTGCTCAGCTGCTATTGATCTGTAGGTAGCCTTTTGCATCTGCATAAGTAGCTTGCTGCTTGGCTAAAGGTACTTAATCCTTCATCCTGTTTGTGTTGCCTGTCTAATTCCCCCTCTGATTTAACCTCAAAGAATTTAGAGGCAGAAGGAATGAAAGCAAATGCTAGAAAAATAGTGAAGCCTCATATTTTGTCAGCATATGCTGCCAGCAGGTATCCTGGTAGTTACAGATACCAGTCGTTTCCTTTGAACATCAGTGAGCTTTCATTAAAAAGGCTGCTTCAGGCTTTCTGATAGCAAGAATGACATTGATTATTTTTTTACATTAAATGGTGCTTAGATAGAAATAAAACAGGAAGACAAGGAACTAGCATGAGTTCTTCCATTATCATAACTGAAGAGCTCAAGTGTTGGGAGTACTGGCCATATTGCATTAGGTGCAACAGAATGAGTGTTCAACTGATTCTTCCATCATTTTGTTGAGGGTGTTGTGCGAGGAATCAGGCTTCCAGGGTCTTTCAATGTAGCCTGTACTGAATAAAGATAGACTTTTTAAGTCATTCCTTGACAACAAGGAATTCTGTGCAGAATCATTCTGTACATCCGGTCATGGGGGGAGGAGAACTTCAGTGCAATAACAGTAGATGACCCCAAAGGCCATATAAACAAGAAACAAAATCTCTGCTTTGGTAAGGAAGAACAGTGCTGCTCCTCTTGCAGAAGCAAAAGCCAGCAAGGGTTGTGACTGAGCAAGAGGAAAGGTATTCAGGTGCAAGACACAGCTGGCGTATAAAACATCTGCATAGCTCATTTGCATGGGACAGGTGGCAGAGAAAAAGAGTGCTAGCACATGCTATTATTATTGCAGACTAATATGATGCAGCGTGTTTCAGAGCCATCATGACCAGTCCATAACTGTTGGCCATAGCTATGAAATCAGACTGGTGGAAATCTGGCAAGGCTGTAACCTTTTTAGGATGTCCTTTTGCATATGCTTCCATGGTTGGGGACAGTATGTTACAGACACCTGGTCTCTTGGCATCTGCTTTTTTGCGAGAATAACCCACGTGATCTTTTTTAATATCATCAGTATGCTGTTTCCTGCTGTATTCAGGCCATTACTACAGATGTTGAATAATGCCAGGCTAAAATGTGTTCAAAAAGCTTGAGAGTTAGCATTTCATTTCCAAAAGTGGATTAGGTATTTAGCAGTCCTAGTCTCATTTGAAGTCAGTCCATAGGACCTAAGCTCCTGAGCTCCCCAATCACATTTGCAAAGGTTCTGTAGGCTCCCAAATCACTTGAGCTTTTTTGAAAAATGTACTCCTGGTCTAACACTATTCCGACAGATATGCACAAAATACATTCTGCACCTCACTTCAATACGTTCCCATTACCCTTGCATCTTATTCACATTCCTTCGTCCAGTTTCCAGACCAGGTGACTGGGTATGTATCCAAGTCTATCTGAACGACTGTCTCAAGTAAGAATTTGTGATGTTCTGCCAAATACTTTACTGAGCTAAAGATATTACTTAGTTTAGTTTGATAATTTTGTGCTTTGATTAAAAAAAAAACAACCCAACCTAAATTATTGGTTTTATTTGTTTGTTCTTTTCTTTATACTGTAAATCCACAATGCCAACAACTGATCATGGGTCAATTGTTGTCTAAGTACATGATCCAGGGCTGCACTGGAAATCTGTGGACCTCTGCCACCAGCTTCCCCGGGTTTTAGATCAGGTCTTAATTGTTTACAGATTATTTGTTCCATCATTTTCCCTAGGTACACACAAAAAGGCAACTTCTATGATTATTTCTTTCTCTTTTGATGAATCATTATGATTTCCAGTAACAAAATCACAAAGAAACCCATTCTATGGCCCTGACCCAGCTAAGCACCTAAACATGTGCTTAATTCATGAATTGTTCTACCAGCTCCAATAAAATGATTTGTCTCCTTAAAGATGAGCACATGATTCAGTGTTCTTCTGAATCAAGACCCACATTTGTTATCAAGAAACAAGCAAATTAACTGAGGTAAATTCACATCCATATTCCCAAGCTGTGGGAATAGTTACGGTTAAACCCCACTGTGTGTTCCTGAAGAATGGCTCTATAAACTGCTCCCATAGCCAGATGGGCAGAGTGGGAAAGTGGATTTATGTGAAGTGTTCCTTAAGAGTGGCTGTTCTGATCAAAGGCAGAGACCCCCTGAAAATTTTATGCACGAACATCTTGACAGTAGAACTTAAGTTCAAATGAGTATTCTTTCATAGTCGGAGAACAGGATTTACAAGGGAATAATCAAGGAAGAATTAAACTTCTTTGAGAGGAAAAGAAATAAATTCCAGTACTAGTATCAATTCTGAACTGAGCTGCTGCTTAAGATTAAAAAGATTTTGGGAAAGTCTTCCTAAAGTGCTGGGTGGGGAGGGGGAACTGGAACTTACCTTGAATTCTTGGGGTTCTGTAATATATCTGAAGTGCTGTATTTGAGCATCTTGAGCTCTGGGCCTTCCTCTGCAGAACCTGCTCTGCTCCTTGTTGAGATAGTTGCTTTCAGTAGCACAGTGCCTACTGGCTGTTTAATGAGTCAATGACCATGTGGCTGATGAGACCAGGAATTTTCTACTTTACTTACATGCTGCACATACTTTGGAGTTTGTTAAATTTTGTAAACAAAGCAATGAATGAGAGATGAAGAGTCACCAAACAATTAAAGTAAAAAGGCTTCAAGTGGAGGTTAAACTGTATAAGATCAGAATAAAGCCCGGTATTTCTTAGCTTTTCCTAAAACCATACTGGAGATTTAAACATTTCCTCCACACATGGAATTCAGATCAGCTCACCTGCTACATTTTAGGAACGGGGGCAGTTTTAACATTTAAGGGTTAAAACTTTCAGACATACACTTTTGCTGCCCTTCCTGCTTTCTGACTGATGCCATAATTTCCTGCTCCAATATCCATGTTGCTCTTTCCATACATTTGCAAAGGGATAACTGAATATTCCACTGATAACAGAGACTAAGATCATGCCCTTTTTGTCAGATGGATGGATTTTGCCTTATCCTATATTAGTTCTTCAGCCTATCCAGTGGTGCTCGCTGAGATGATGAAATGTTACAGCATGCTTGTTTTACCTCTTTCCCACCCTTGCTGCATAGGGAGTTCCCAGTCTTTACATACAACCTGCAGAGAAAGGGAGACAGGAGCCATTGGGCTCTTGACCCCCTCCCCAAATCCTTTCACAATACCCTAGGAATTTGGGGGGGGGGGGGGGGCACCCATCCCTCCCTCCCTCCCACACCTGGACATGCAGATGTGTGACATGCCTAGTGTAATCTAGGCCACCAAAATTCATTGTACATTTCTGCCTACTGCCACAATATATTGAGTACTGTAAGGAAAACAGAGAGGAAAACTGGATCAGTGCCTAAAGGCAGCAAAACAAAATTTAATTTTTTCTATATTCATTGATGCTACGCAGTGTCCTGATAAACCCTCCTGAGAGACTCAGGTAGTGATTATATAGGAGTACCTACTATTCCCACTGCATTCTCACTGATATATCATCTCTGGGCCATAGATCTTTACTTCCTGTTGAAAAAAATTCCAGGCTAGGAAGCTTTAGAGGAGGAGATCACCATAAGGACCTTTTCTTTTAATAAAGAACATCCTCATTACCCCATTTTGCAGAATGTAATTTCCCCTTTCCCACTAGAAAGTGGCACAGAAGCTAGGGAACTGTCAAGAGTCTAGGGGAAGTCAAAAGCCTTGTCATGGATGCTTTGTGCCTCTTAGCCACATACTGAGACATTTCTTTGTCAGCGACAGGGTTACACAGCGCATACAATTGCCCCTCACCCCTGTCTTCCAACCCTTTAAATTTAAAAAAGTCAGTGGGATAATGTGCATCCCCATCCTCTTCCAATCTGTCACCTTCCCAGTCTGTCAAATATCTGCGTTAACCTCCATTCAGACTCCATGGGCTGCACAGAAAACGTTTTTCAGGGTCCTGGAGCGGACAGTTTGCTGGAGGTGACTAAGTTCCCCTTCAGATAGAAAGGAGGAAATCCTCACAAGGGAGTTTTTCTTAGTGTCCAGATTTGGGGGAGGCAAATTATGGCACGTGATTTGGTCCACCTACAGGAGTTGTATGTGTGCTCAGACAGCTGAGAATAGAGCAAAGGTCTGTTTTCTGACTATAGCTGCAACATATAATAGACTGGAGCTACACAAAGAAAGAAGCACACTCCATCTGAACACTGGGCCATTTCACATCTGCATCTGAATCACTGTGTCCGGTAATAACTTGACAAAAGCTACCATTCAATATTTTAAAACATATTTAATCTCTGAACCTGGGAAGCAGATTCTGTCACTCACACATGTTTGGGTTCAACTACCTACTATACAAAGGTGGGATGATTTTATTTTTTTTACCTTTTACATTGCCAGGCTAGCTGAGAGCCATATTTCTGCTACATTTTTCACATAGATTACACACTGCAAACAGCTACAAAGCAGTAAATTGAGGTGCTTACTATACAAAATACCGTGTGTAAAACAAGAACAAAATTTGTATTAAAATATAGATCTTAGACCCTTCTCAGACACTGAGAACATAAATAGGAATCAATAGAAGTTATTTACAATGCTAGACACAGTACTTTACTGCATATTTCTATTTACATTCTTATTTTGTAAATTGCTGCTAAATATGTGTGCACAGGTTAAATCATACAGTTCAACGTATATTTAAATATTTCCATAGATCTCTTGAATTAGATAGAATAATGAATATGTTTTATAGTACTGATGCCAAAACCTTAATTTGTTCTACACCCCTATATGCTGGATAATGTTTTCAACCTAGTTTCTTCCTTCTTCCCACCTCCCTTTCAGCCCCCAAATTCATTCAATTTAGATTTAAATGTTTTGAGTCAAATTCAATTTCGACTTGCCTCTTTATAACCCTGGTGCTATTAAGAGAGCTGTACAAATGTAAACAGTAAGTGGTGTTAATTTTTAACTGGGATATAGTAATTGCACTTTAGCTGAGACCTGTACTAGAGAGTTAAATTTTCCTCTTGAATTCCTGAGGGTTTTAAATAATCAAATAATGTTTCACAAATGTTTAAAACACCAGGAATAAATATACTACACTGAAGTGATGGTCAGGCATTTAATGAATGAATGATTTCCCATATTCTCAAGACAATCAACCCCTCCCCTCCCATGCTACCTAAGCCTCCTGCTAACACACTACTTACTCCCCCAAGCACTGTTTCTGACTCCCACCACAAGCAACAAGTTCCCTCCTGCCCTCCCTCTCTCTCCCAGCCCTGAAAACAGTAGTCTGCCACTTTTCCAAGCCCCCTTCAAAAAATAGTAGTGTTTTCTATCATTGTGTAGTTTACAAACCACAGAGCAGGACTCACTACTTCCCACTGTCAGAGAGGTGAGTAGTAGTGTTATGCCCTCCTTGTTGTAGCTGAAGCACTGAAGTAAAAGCATATATTTTCAAAAGTCCATACTCTCTTGGATTTCCTCTCTTTATTTGAAGAGCTGGATGCCCTGGCCCTTGTGACCTCACATCCAATATTTGAGGGTGCTTTTAAAAATACTGAGTTTAAATGACCTGTCTCAGGTTGCAATACAAATCTGTGGCAGAACCAGGACTGGACTTCTGACCCTACTTCATTGCCTTACTGCAGGGCCATCTTTCTTTTAAATAGCCTGAGCTTCCTCAGCTTTCAGTATCCTCCCTTTGGTCCTGCTAAGGACTAAAGATTGGCTGTCCTCTCCATCCCTGGGCACTACCCAATATTCTTCAGCCAGAAGCCTCACTGACTCCGCATTGTTGCCTTCAGATGGAGCCAAGGGAGAGATCTTTGTTCACAACTGAGGAGCAAGCAGCTCAAGATGGGCAGGTAGGAGAAGATGGCATGTTGGTGATAGTGGGATGATGGGAGTAAAAATAGCCCAGGGCTCACTTTGACTATCCTTTGAGTTAGAGACTTCTGTATACACAGCTAAGTCATAGGTGCAAAGTAGAGCTGCCTGTGCATTTAGTGACCAACTTGAGCTACTAATGGGCTCCCAGAGCCAAAGTGGCAGCCAGTTATCTGTGCAGCCTATGGTGCATCAGCCATGCCCCCTACAATGAAAATGGGAGTATAGGACCCTGTTTGCCACCAAAAGTCCCTGGAGAACTCTCCCTGCATTGTGAAAGACTCCCTAAGATCCCTAGAATCTGAAAAAAGCATGCCTCAAAGTGGCCACCCCATACTGAAAGTTGGCTGTCATAGTAACAGGTGGTATTGGCCTCCAAGGTGATGAAGTATCCTACTAGTCACATAAACAATTAGGAAACTATTTAATGCATTACTTTTTTACTGAGTTCATCAGTGTACCAAGGCATCTAACTTATAGGAGATGGGGAGGGAAATTCGCCCAACTCTGTAATTTAAGTATATCTGGGAAAACTCTTTGCGATAAGAAGATATTTAAATTATTTAAGCAAGAGAGTGGTTCTAGAACTACATAACAACCTAGTTAAAACAACTGCCCAGACCGAAAGTAGTAGTGAACTGCAGACCTTGTGCTGGTGGACTTTTTTTTTTACACCACATCTGTGCTTGCTTCGTCATTCTGCCATCTGCTGTAACAAAATACAGGCAAAGCATTTCAGAAAACAACCCTTCCATACTTAAAAACAGCTATAACCCAGCGTGGTTTTCTTTGCTTCTCACAAGCTGTAGGGCCTATCCGCTTCCCTCCGCCTTCCACTGCCATGAACATGATGAATTACATACGTGTATGGGAGTGTGGAGAACACAGAATCCCACTGATTTTTGCCACAATGTTCCTATTAAATTCAATGGATGGTTTTGCATTTTCCTTTGCCATAAAAGTGCTTTTGCTGAAAGGTCAAGAATAGCAGGTCATTATCTTTAAGTTTTTAATTTTGGAATGCCAAATTGAGCTTGTTTCCTGTTTGGTATTGTCTGCAGATACATAATGTATATCCGAGTGAAAGACTCAGATTGTTAAAGCACTGAAATAACAGCATATTAGCTGAGTGGTTTTGAACACACCCCCTATACAGTCCAGTCAAAGTTTCTTCCTGGTGCAGCAGCACAAATCTCTTGGTAGCAGTAAACTGGCTACACAGACTTCATTCCTGAACACATGTTCAAAGGTGATAAAATAAATGCAGATGGTTTCCCAAAACCTCAGTGGAGTATTTTTTACAATTACTAAATAGACTGTAAAAACACACACACACACACACACACACACACACACGTGAAAAAAAATATAGTTTGACACCAACAGGCAAAGACAGAGTAGTATCCAATGACTTTTGCAAAAGAAATCTTTGTATTTTTAGCATTATAACATGTTGGAGAAACAATAGTAACAGTATAGATAAGCTGATAAGTTTTAAAAAGCCCAAATTTACCAAGTATTGTTGGGTTCATATTTAATTTAATACTCAGTACAAAGAAGATTAGCAGAAAACTTTGAACCTCTTTGTACTATTACTGATATCTACAAAAATGTCTTCCTGAGTTCCAAGAAAGCATGATTAGGCCTTTACAAACAGTTATATTTTCCTGTACATACTTGATAAGAAACACACAGTATCTTATATGCAGGATGTGAGGGAACACATAACTGATGCATTCAATAACCCTGAAGTACTGTTGAGACTTGTAGCTTGTCTTCACTTAAGGCCTGATTCAATTTCCATTGAAGTCAATGGGAATTTTTTCTTTGACTTCACTGGGAGTTGGATATGATCCTAAGGGTAACACTTCTTTTTCTTGTTATGCTAAGGTGGAAAAGAGGCAGCTGATCTAATAACATCATGCACCATGTTTTCGTGTTTTTCTTTCCTTTTATTTAATACATTTCAGATGCTGAGTATTGCATTTGCACTAGAACTTCCTTTCTTTGGTTACTTGTGCAGCTCTTCATACATTGGTAATGTTAGTTTTGACTACTTGATTATATCCTTCTATCCTTAGATCTATCCTTATATAAATGAGTGGATTTTACCCTTTTTAGTTGCAGTACACCCAAAAAGTTAATGGTTGTCTTAGGCCTTTTCAAGTAAGCAGTAGTAGCAAAGGAACTCAATAAGCATCAATTCTTCATTATAGCATAGCCATAGCTATTGATATACTCTCAATATTGAAGTACAGAAACTGCTGCCTGGGGAGACTACATGCTAGTACCGACTGAAAATTTTCTTTTAGAACTTCCATTTTTGTTGAAAAATTGGGCTTTGGACTAAATACAAATGCTTGAAAATGTCTGCCTTCCTTGAAAAAAAAATTGTGGAAAACAAAACTGAAAAAACTGAAAAGAATTTTCCACTTCAAATTTTAACAAGAAATAAAATTGCTTGCCTTCTGTTGAATTTTTCCGAAGAAGTAGAAGGCAGGAGAAATACTAACTGACCTTATTGGGTACTGAGCTGCTCACCGTATAAACCACATCTGATGCTTTAATGACGGCCATGGTAAGGAACTACTAAGTTAATTACTGCTTGAGGTTAAGAAGGTGAGTTTCGGGTTTACTCCTGGAAGGTACTGAATACTTCCTGCAAAATGAACACCCTGACTCCCCATTTGCTTCAGTGGGAATTGAGAGTTTTTATGTCTTTTGAGATCAGGCATGTAATATGAACTATATATATATATATATATATAAATAAAATGCTGGCAGGCTGTGTGCACTGTTTTCCTTGTTTAGGCCTGCCAATGTGATGTGATACAATTTGAATGTTTGCCCTCCTGAATAATCTAGTTCAGTTCTGAAGTAGCTTTTTGATGTGAAGTGCTGCAAGGGTTTAGATGAGACAACACAGCTAACTTCCTCTGGTGACCTGTTGAGGGTCTGACACTTATTCTAAAACAGTAAAAGATGGGAGGTGCAATGCTGTCATCAGGGTTCAAATTATACTCCGACTCTTGCAGGGGTCTGCGGTGATAGCAGCTAGAAGGCGGAAGGTGCTGCCACTGCCACCACCACCTGAGTTGCTTAGAAAGGCATGGGGTGGCTTGGGGGCTCTCGTCTTTTATGAGGGGCTTATGGAGGGCTCTCATCTCTGGGGGGCTCTTGTCTCTTAAGGGGGTGGGGCTCAGCTTGTAATCTGAACCCTGGCTGTCATGCCATCTTCTGTTTGGGTGTTGTGGCTCTGGCTTTGATTTAGGGTAGTGATTAGCTTTAAGAAGAAAGCTGTAACTTAAGAATTTTGGCTATAACTTGTGGCAGTTCTGATTCCTATCAAACTGGGGGCAGTTTCTGACTCTGGTTATGCAAGAATATATAACCAGATAAAGGGGAACTTTGATCTTACTCCCACTGATATCCATAAACCTCCCCGCACAAAAAAGCCTCCCATACACTTTCATGGGCGATGAGTCCAGCATAATGTGGCTAACAAAGAACAGCCTGTGTCTTCAGTTGGTGTAAATTCTGTAGTTCTACTTTCATTAACAAAGCTGCTCCATTTTATGCTCACTGAAGTTCTTGCCCAGCACACATATATGTAGCATCTACATAATGATACAAAGAATAGATTTGTGCCCACAATTTAGAAATGTCTGCATGAGGTATGTAACAGTTGCCTGTGTGACACTATTATAGTTTTGATGGTTGATTACTTGACAACCTGCTTATTAATTGCACACAGCACAGTCAAGACACGAGCCCCCAGATAAATGGCAGCTTCGTCAAGCAGTTTTCCAGGTATCTTTCTCCACAAACACTGGCAGCAGGTAGCTGAACTGCATTACACCTTTGAAGGAAGGTGCCACTTTGGTATATGTTGCAGGACTTGTGTTCTTCTTTGCTAGAGCTCAGGGTTCTTTTCACGGTAGTAATGGCTTTTTTCTAATGAAAAAACCCCAGCTAAAAAGAATATAACAGTGCAGCAGCAGTTACTGGGTTATTGGACAGAAAGGGAAAGAGGAGGAGGCTGATCACAATAAATAGTATACTCTGAAGAAATCATCTTTTATGAATTATATTAATGATCTACTTAGATTGCTTCTTGGATTCAGTAAAGCTCTGTTACAAATATTTAAGATTTTTTCCCTATTATTTCTAAGAGAAATTGGCAGCATTAAAAACAGTTACAAAACAAATGTGCTTCAAAAAACTAAACAAAACTTGTTGGGTTGTTAGTAGTGGTTCTGGAACGCTAGCAGAGGAGGAACCCTTTCCCACTATAAATGTATTTATAATGACAAAACTGGCATAACATACAGAAAATGTATTTTATGGCTACTCATTGCCTGGAATGTTATTAGCTGTAGGCTATGCTGCATCATTTTTTGTTTTTGTTTTGGTGGCAAGCAGTTAGCACTTCTTTTAATTAAACATGGAAAATATAGAGCAGGGGAGATAAATGTGTACACAACTCTTGACATTCATCCAATTTTTAACAAGTTTACTAAATGAGAGTCACTGGCTTGACAATACTGAATGCAAAATACTGATGTTACACAGATTTTACAGTAAGATTATGGTATGCTGCTGATAAGCAGTGTCACAAACATATTCTAATAAAACAGGAGATGCCCACAGCTCATATTTATTGAGAAAGAAAGCTTATATACTGTAGGTTTGCTGAAGTTTAATAAATAAGGTCAACTTATAATATATAAAACAATATAAACATTTTATATGCTACATGCATATCATATAATTTAAAGTAATAATTTATATAGCAAAGAGATGCAGACTTAAGTTCTTCCTATTTTTCTTGACAATGCACACACACAGGAAGTGTCTATCCTTATCCATCTCCAGCCTACGAGTTTATTGTTTTCTGACGTCAGTGCTCTTACGTACGTTTGGGAAGTTTTGCATTGGGAGTTCCAGTGCTTATCGTCTATGCCACGACAGCCATTTTTTACAGGTTTAGCCTCTTTACACCTTGTTTCGTAAAAGTATTGTTTGACAGGAGAATTGCCCGTTTTAATTTCTCCCAGCACAGTGACTTGATGTCCTCTAATATCGATAGCAGATGACTTGTCCGTGACCCATAAACTTTCACTGTCACATACAGAATATTCCCCTCGATGGCTCTTGTGTTCTGCATACCTTTTCCTCCGTGAGGTTCGGTTCACCACCACAGAACTTCCAATATAATCCTCCATGAGATACAAAGGCGGGGGTTCCAATGGGGTGTTATCACTCAAGAGGACCCTGGGAGAATTATAGCGTCTTTGTTGCCTTAACAATTCTGTATCCATTGAGATAACTGGCTGGAAGTCTGATTTCACATTTTCAGCTCCGTCCATGTCCTGCTGAGCCTCTTCTTTCTGCACTGTGTTTTGATAGTTTTCCTTAATATCTACCATCTGCTTGGAGAGCTTGTTTTTCAAAATGTCTGCCTGAATGAGTTTAATAATGAGAGAATTTATCGAATCTTCTGGCAAACTCCTTTGATCCATGTTGGTAGACTGGATGCCACGAAGATAAGCAAGAAATATCACATAAAACAAGATGGACATCACCTTGTTCACCTGTAAGATCTGAAAAGAAACACAGCATTAACCTGGAGCCACTGAAATTAGTACATTTATTAGGTATGATCAACATGAGCGTTCTGATTTCTTTTTTTAACTTGTCTTACAGATGTTAGACTGTGTATTTTTTTCAAGATATTCCAAATATTTAATTACATTTTATGAAATACACTACTTCCCAATCCTTTGTTATCTGTGTCATCTAGCTTTCCTCTCTTTAGGCAGGGGTGGCTTTGATATTTTTTAGTCCCACTCTGAGAAGACAAGTATGCCTGCAAGATCCTCTCTTGATAGAGACATTTCACTGTTGTCTGAAAAGCAGAGCCAGTGCAAGCAGAGTCAGGGTGCCTGGTGATTTCCCTGCTAGAAGAGTTGCCTAATTCTGTGAAGTGAGTTGCACTGTGGAAGCCAACAGGGAGAGAGAGGAACATTGGGTAAATTCCATTGACTGTAATAAGTGTCATTGACTCTATGAGGACCGCTCAAGTTTGCCACTCTATAAAACAAGAGTAATAGGTAACAATTTGGACAAGCCACTGAACAATGACTTGAAATAATGAAAATTTTAAGAGACAGCTTTAAGACGCCACTGTATAACTGAATTTCATAAGAACTGTTCTGAACACAGTGGGCCAGATTCTGTTCTACTTATTGGGCGCCCAGTATTCCAATCTGCTCAAGTCCCTGAAAATCTGTTATGGCATCTACCTTTGTAATAACTACCATCCTACCTTTAAGACTGGTGCGGAGGAACCATGAACCATGTGCATTAATTGTTTATCAAGGACTTGAGCAGCATAGGAAAGAATCATATTTAGGTGCCTCCACTAATGCCTAGGTTGAAGATCTGGCCCAATATATACATCTCAGGGTACAGGTCAGTACAGTATACTAAAATATTAATAGTGGTGTTTCAGTTGACAAAACTGTCCCTCTTTGGGCCCCAGTGACCTCTTATTTGGGAGAGTGTTCTCCAGAAATAGGGATGCAGTCAGGCAAAAGGGGTTTCTTATCCTCTGAATTTTGAAAAGCAGTCATTTAACCTGAAAAATGCAGTGTGAAATGTGAGTGAAAAAATGGGATGTTCTATTGTGGTTTATTTTACATTTCACTGTGGGCATGTCTACACGTGCACATGACTGTGAAGTTCTTATTGCACAGCCATTTAGTACTTGCTCTAGCACTGGTGGTACTGTGCAGTCCTAGTGCCACACGGGTCATTTCTGACCCTACATTACAGTAGCAACAAGCTGCTGCACAGTAACTCATTACAACTGCACAGTAGTGGCAACGTCACAATTTGTGCCCGCCAATACTACATTGCTGTAGCAACAAGCTACATCGCTGTAGCGTCTTGTGTAGATGCACCCAGTATGTTTGCCGTGGTACAAACCTGCCTTCAGGAGGAGAGGTGAGGATCCCTACACCCCAAGCCCATGAAAACTGACACTTGTTAAGATTTTTCCATGTGTAGTAAGTGTCAAGATTTACAAAAACTAGGGTCATGTGAAGACAAGCATGCATTTCCTGTGGAACAGATAGCAGTGGCACATATTTGTGCAGCTGCCTTTTGTCCCAGGGCATGCCCCTGCATGTGGCAATTTGACCTGTGTGGCTTAGGGGAGGCTGCGGTCAGCACCCATGCTGGTCCCAGCAGCCTTACCTGGGATTCTGGGGGCCTCCTGGGGCAGCAGTGGCACTGAGCCAGGTGTTTGGTGACATGCTTTTTGGTGACATATGCTGCTGCTGCATAAGCTACGCTGCTTTTTCTTGGTGGCATTTTTTTTAACACTGGGATCTCCATGTGTCAGTCTGTGGCACCTCAAACAGCTTTGAGACACTGCAAACTGCATGTGCATGCTCATCTGGATGAGCCCTAGTAGTCTAAACTTTGGCTCCTCTGCACATACGTAGGCACCTGCCCTATTGTATTTTATTTAGGTTCTTAATACATTGGGAGAAGTGACTAACTTCTCCCCACCTCCTTCTTTGGAGAAGGAGAATTAAGCATAAAGTGTACTGTTGTGCCTTGCATTTTACATGAGCATGTTTAAATGTACGCACTGCTCTATGTTTATAATTAGAGCTGTCTGGGAATTTTTGGATGAAAAGACATATTAACTGTGAGTACCAAGGCATCAAAACTGAGGGGGGTAGGGGTTTGAAAGAACATATGAGTTTTATGAAACTTTCACTGAAGAATAGTTGGGCCTCAGAAAAACAGGCTATGTCAGATATATCAGGTATATGCATACAGGCAACATGACAGATTAGGGAATTTGTCTACAATGTGGGAGATGCCAATAAAGTTCACACTCTATTATCAGTCACAGCAGACACTTGAACCTGGGTTTCATAGACCATTGGCTATGCTAGGCTGAATATGCTGTATCCTTGTGGTTTCCCCAATGCAAATCTCTTCAGGAAGTTGTTTTAACAAATCACCATTTTTCATTTAAAAATGTTGCAAAATTCCCAGCCAATTTTAAATTAAACTCCATTTAGCAATAGTGATTCTCTCTTTCATACTTTGGAACTGTAGCAAAATCAGTGCTGCCCTCTGTGGATATGTGACCTGTCCTTTTATGGACAAGAAATGTGTTTTCTCCATTCTCAGTTTGTTACATCATGAGTTCACCTAAACCTAGACTGTGTGTTGCTTACAGCAAAGCTATGCTTTTTTGGTGTTTTCAGTTGTCATAGAGTTGTTGTCTTTTGTCTAATGAAAACTACTTTTGATATAGATGGATCTCAAGGCCCAGAAACACTGTTTAAAAAAGGTCTGTGTAAAACAATATTTAGTCTCCTCTCACTTGGTCCTTAAACTTTAAAGCAGCAAACACATTTTTATAATACATGTTTCTCAGTGGGTTTACCATAGCACTCAGAGGGGCTAACAGACTGGTGCCGGTAGAAAGGTCAAGATGCTGGTGAATGAATGTTCAGTTCACAAGCCCCAAACATAATTCATGTCAGCACATAGTTGCATATAATAACTTGGCTGCGAGGTTTCAAAACTAAGAGGGCATTAACAAAATATACAGCTAGGAAGAAGGTACTGACATGTATGAAGCTGGAGTTCCTGCATAGTATAGCTACAGACGTCACAGCTTGTAGAAGGCGAGTAATCAGGACCTCATGAATACAGCTGTGTAAATGAATGATTTTTTCATTTTTGTGGTGGAATTGCCAAACTAAAAAGAAGTGGGGAGGATATTTTATTTTAGGTCAAACGCTACACTTCCTGGAACCCAAAATGAAAAGTTTAATTATGAGGTTTTGTGGTATTTTTTTAACCTGATTTGAAAATGTAATTTAAATAAATATGTTCATGAAATATTGTTTGACATAAAAAGTTGAAATTTTTTCAATACGAAACATCTTCTGAAATAGGTTTGGCTGAGACTTTTAACTGGGTTTGGTGCTAATTCATAAATATTGTGTCCACCCAAAACCGTATTTCTGGATGAATAAGCTATTCATGCAATTGTTTTTGCCCAGTCATAGTAGTTCTTATGGAGAACCCTACCTATAAGTTATGGTTGATTAGGTTACATATGAGATCTTGCACTCAGTGTCTGCTTGAGATGGTACTGCAGCTAGCAGACTTTTAAATCACTTGGAAGCTACAGCTGGATAATATGTCTACTAGTATATGCTGGGTGATATTAGTCTTACACAGCACATTAGATCTGACAGTTATATTAGTTTTTAGGCTTGGGCAAATTTTTTTGGTCAAACAGATTTTTTCACCTGTAACATGGTTTGGGGTCAACCAGAACTATTTGTGTCTTGGGAACAAACTTCTAAGTTTTGGCCAAAAACTGAAAAAGTCAGCCTGGAATAAGTAGTTTGATTTTTAGGCAGTTTTAATAAGTGCACAGGAAATTTGAAAAACAAAGAGCTAAATTTGCAAGGGCTCTTCAGCATTTTGTTCAACACCAAATGTTGTTTCTTTTCTAATTCCTTGCAAATCCTGAAAATATCATTTTAAGGTTGAGTTGATTTCACCCCCCCCCAATTTTTCTGTCTCAATCACATGCATAGTCTGTTGGCTGTCTTTTTATTTCTATGTGCTATCTATACATTCTCAAAAGATTTCAGTGCAATTCCTAGAATGATACAGTTACCTACAATAGCATAAGTAGTACCTGAGAGAGGCATATTTGAGATATCTTTAAACATGTTGCACAATGGGCTACTCAAAAAAGCATTATTTTGGCTGCCACAGGGCAAAGGAATAGGAAGCATGCTCCATAGTATGATAGTGGATAAAGTGGCACCTGAACTTTAAAGATGTGGCAAAACTGAATCTAGGATAGGAATGATGCAAGCTATTTGACTACCTTTATACATCTGATGGTGTGGGAGATACGAGGATGGTACCTGTGCCCAGGTTTTACTTTGAGCTATCAAGTCAGCTGTGATGCTTGGGTTAGTTTAGTAACTTATGCTATTAAGCTATATTGGTTTATTAATGGACTTATGTGTACCTGTATTGTAAGTTTTTGCCACTTGTAATATACAGTAGTTGCACTTAAGTCCATTTGGAAAACCAGCTATTTTGTTTTGTTTTGTTTTTTTGTCTATAGCAGATCATTAATTTGCACAAAAAACAGTTGGGCTTGCTGGAGGTTTCTGACTTTTGTGAAACAGTAAGTGAAAACAAACTCGATTGGAAGGCAAAGATGGTATGTCGCAAAATGAACTTTGCTTACTTCTTTAAACTGTAGATAAGTTTTGATATATCTTAAGGTTTTATGTGGCTTATCATCTCTGAAACATTCCTTCCATATAAAATTAATAGTGATAGTAAAGTCTCTAATAGATTCTGTAGAATCTCTGGCAATTCTGAATTTTCAGCAACAAAACTCTGCTTGTTTTGTTTGGTTGCCTGTGGTGTGGTGTTATATATATTTAATTTTAATTGACTGTAATCATACTGTGATAATATTTCACAGTAAACAGTCAAATGTCTTGTCTGTAGTAATGAAATCTAAGTAATATGAGACTGGTTTAGTATGTATTATCAAATCCTTCAGAGGAACCCAAATAGAAATAAGATGTTAAAAAAGGCTGGTGATTTTGCATGCTTCATTTTTTTAAGCCAGTTTGGCTTCTGCAAAAAGGTTCATTTGTTTTGTTGCTCTTCTAGGTGATCAACAGTTTGTTAAGGAAACTGGGTTCCTTTTAAGAGCACACTGTTTTTCAAACTGGTCAGTAGCTGTTTGGCTGCTCTGGCTTTTTGCTCAGAAGGCAGTTTGTTTACTTCTCATAACTTGTCTGAGCAGGATTTCATAGACACGTAGATAGCAACAAGAATTTTATTAGTAACACAATATTCTGTGGATTCACTTGTTCTTATTCTGCCTTTGGTGAGAACTGGCTCACATCTGCTTTTTTTTTTTTTTTTTAACAGTTATGGGCCAAGGATAACAGCCTGCAACAGAAAATTGATAGATCAACAAAAACACCAACAGTCTGGGTGCCCAACTGTACAAATACTGCATGAAATACAAAATAGCCCAAACTGAATATGTAGTGACTTCCATTTGAGAAATTCACATATGTAGGTGGTTGTCCCATTTCTCAAATACAGAAAATAAGATCCAAGGAAATAGAGGGGAAAGGTTTCCACAAAGCCCAGATGATTCAGGACCCTAATTTACACTGGGGTCCTTAGTTCCTAAACCCAGTGACCTACAGTGAGATCTGGACTCCTAGTGCCTCACTGAAAATGGGACTTAAGGCAATCTAATCACTTTGGCTAGTTTTTTCCTTGGTTGCTTAAACAATGGGTTAGGCCAAGTCAGCAACCTATCTGGTGATAAAAATAAGGTTTTCTGAATCTGTCATTACTAGTCTATATGGTAACTCTGATGTTATTGATTATATTTTGCCATGTGCCACTTTGAGCTATATTCCAAACCTTTCACCAAATAGCAAAATATCTCTCAGGTGCTAACAAACTGACTTTTTGGTGTAACATGATTTCAGTGCAGTTGTAGATCTTTGTTATGTTGGTTCATTTTAGACATCTCTGACCACAACAGCATGTGCAGCTACATCGGAGATTGGTCTTCATATATCACTATGTAGATAAATATGTGAACTCACATGCATCTGCCCATTTCCAAGAGAGGTCAAAGTACAATTCCTGAAATGCTTAGCTCACCATTTGGAACACCGGTCACTTCTCACACCTTCTGAAACATTAGTTCTGCAAGGTTTTGGCCCTACGTCTTCATCCCCTCCCTGACTTAGTTGGAGTTCAGGGTACTCTGGACCTCTCTGGGGGCACTCAACACTCCCTAGCATCCTTTAACAAATCCATGGAGATATTTAGTATTAATAAAGTCCACTGAAGTATCAGCCATGCTAGCTGGTTCTCCAGGTCTGCAATCAAATACAGAAATAAGAACACTTTCTCAGCCGCTACGTTTCTTCCAACTTTTGACTTATTTTTGGCCTGATACATAAAGTCTGATTCTGTCCAGAAGACTGCTGCATCATGATTCTCTGCTAACTGAGTTGCTGTTTAGACTGTATTTAGAGTGATTGTAGCTAAGGCCTTGGTCCTGTTTAACCCTATTACTGGTTTGTTTAGAAGACCTTTGATAATGCAGGATCTGCATTCCTTAGTTTCCACATCTTCAAAATGAGGATTCATACAGGATAGTATAAGGCTTAATGGGTCCTTAGATAAGAGGATCTTGGATTTTGAAGTTCTTGGATGAGAAGTGTTTATGAATACAATGTATTACAATGTTTTTCATTTTGACCTATTACTTGATCACAAAAAAGTGTTTAAAATGCTACTTTTCTTTCTTTTCTTAACACCTCTTTTCCTCTGTTTTAGTTTCATTCCTTAAAGAAAGGATTGTTGTTATGCCTGGAGAGGTATGTGTTGGGTAATAGACACAGGTAGCCCTGGGTGTTATGCCTAGAAAGAAGATGTGGGCTTCAAAGGAGGAAAGAGATTCCTTGTTGTGCAACCAGAAACATGATGAAATATATATAATGATGCCTCTCTATTCCCCTACAAAGTGGGCATCTTTCTCACTACTCTTTAATACCATTTATGGTATTATTAACAAATAGAGCTGTTTGCAGTGGAAGCATTTGAGATTCACATAAACACTACCTAGGTGTTTATGTGGATCTCATCTCATTAATATTTGAATAATTCAGAAGTATCTACAGAGGTTTATCTATACAACACCACTGTGAGTCCCAAGTCCTTGTGTATGCTTCCTAAGCCTGCCTTTGTGTATTGCCTTATTCTCAAAGACTACTTTGAAGCTTATTAGGGAGTTGAGTTGTCCAGAAAAGAGCAGCTTACTAATGTCACTGGCTCAGGAAGCAGAAACAATACCACATAACCTAAGTGACCAAATACATAGTACCCTAGTGAATTAGGCAGAATAAATACTTAAAGCAGTAGTTGTGGTGAATAAATTGCAAGCAACCCAGAAGATGAAATATTTCCACATGTATTATTCATTGCATAATTCTGAACACTGTCCAAATTCATAAAAACCTAAGAATAAATCTAAGGCCTAGATCCACAGCTGGGGCAAGTCACTGTAGCTCCCTCAGAATTATGCCAATGTTATACCAGCAAAAGTTATACCTTTTACTTTTTCCAACCTCTCCTCTGCCCATAATTCTGCTTGCTTGGGTTTTTCTTTTCTTTTCTTTTTTTTTTGCTCAGAGCCAATCTGCAGGCTGCAAATGATCAAGCATGTCACATATATCATTTGCTGCAGGTAGTCTATGTAGCTCTAGCAAGAGACTTACTTTTATTTAATCCCTTTGTTACTGGTCCTTAACAGTAGAAGAGCCAAACAGTGAATTAATTAAATTTGCAGTCAATTTGGAAGGGGATGCAAACACCAGTGAGCAAAGAGAAATACAGTTTCTGCTGGGGACTGGGAGAGGTTAGAAACATTGGCAGAAAATTACAAAACGAGAGTCAAGCTAGAAATTACAAGCAAGCATGCTTGGGGAATAATAATCCTAAATAAAGATATTTGAGTGGGAAAAAGAAACTGAGAAGTTTGGAATTCCTAATCAGTCCTAGGGGTGATCTAAAGTCTTGGAAAAGCACAATATTTAATAAATGAAATGTAGAAGTTAGCTGGAAATGGAAGAGAGGGGCAAAGAAATCCTGTGTTTGTGGAGGTATTGTGCTACAGAGCAGAGATGGATGTTCCTTCTCCATGGAGGAATGTATGGCACCTGCAATGTTGTATAAAGTTCTAGTGACACAAGAACGCTGTTATGATGGAGGGAAATTGAGGGGAGCACCAAAAATAAAGATGGGATTTGAGAGAGTGAATTCTGAGGGAAAGTGAAAGAAGTGAACCTGCATAATGTTGCTCTCTGATGACAGAGGGCATGAACTCATGCTAACCTAGTGCGATTAACTGGAAAGTGTAGGAATCAGTGAGAGAGAATTTTGTTTAGGATGACACAAAGGGATCAAAACAAGAAACATGAGAGTAAATATAGGAAACGAAACTTAAGCTGATTATCAAGAAACATTTCTGAGTGCTTCAGGATGTCCTTAATCCCAAAGCCACACACAAGAAGCCTGGTTTCATGTTTCATTACAGTCTTGAAACTCCATTTAAGTTTGAACAGCTTGTAGAAGTTCATTAACCTTTTAAGTAAACCTGGACCTACTTTGGCTCAACTAAGGCTGATTAATGGTTTTGTATTAAAGTCAGGCACTAGTTGTACTTCCTCTTGTTTTCCTCTGAGATGTGCTTTGGGGATTGAATCTCTCCATAATTAAAGATGAGACTACTCTTCCATCTGAAGCTCACAATCCCCCCCCCACCCTGACGTTCCACATAGACCCCAAGATTTTGCTAAACACAAGCCCATCCTCTTGAAACTGCAATGTAGAATCCTTTGGGAATTGTGAGTCATAGAAAAACAGAACTGAGAGCGCCCTCAAAAGTTCATCTAGACCACTGGTGTCCAACCTTTCTGAATGTGGGGCCAGATCATGAACTTTTTATCACCCAGTAGGCCGCCGAGTCATATTCAAAGACCTCACAGGAAGCGGTATCACATCCCCCCCGCCAAAACGAAAGTACAGTGTTTACTTTCGTTTCCCATTGCAGCACCTTGGGCCTCAGAAAACAGCTTGGAGGGCTGCATGGTGGCCCACGGGCTGCATGTTGGACAAGCCTGATCTAGACCAAACTCCTGCTCAAGGAGTTTATCTTTGTTAAAATCATCTGACCCAAGTGATGATTTTAAGTGATAAAGAAACATAAGGCAAAATGGAGGAATCAACACACATTTTCTTAAAGACCCAAATTACATTAGTCCAGAAACTAATTTTTAGAACCAATGTGTTGCCTAATTCAGTAGAGTGATTTATTTTTTTTAAACTAGTTTTGAGGCAGTGGGACATGGGGAGGAGATACAGAAAGACAGCTAAGCACACCTGAAGCAAATGAGAAAATGCTAAATGAAAAAGTTTGTTTCAAATTATCATTTTAAGATGGCGTTTGGGGAAGAGAATACTTAAAATGGCGGGGGTGGGGAATATAAGGCAGTTGCCTCTATGGCTCGTTGAACACTGGGGTTGCCATTGTGACAGGACATTGTGTAAGCTGCTTTGAGGAGGAAATTCCATTTCAGTTAATCCAAAACTGCACCTATGTTTGCTTTGTGAACTCCCATGACTCATAGTTTCTTTACAGCCCTACTGTAATGCACATCCACAGAAATGCATGCTTGGTCACTTCATGAATCAAAAAGGGGAAAACTGGCTTGTCTCTGTTCCTCGAATGTTTGTTGCATGCCTCCAAAAACAAAATAAAACAAAACAAAAATGCCACCATGTTAGACCCCCAGGTGCAAAGTTATATAGATGCAAAAACTACTGAAGGTATAGCTCTTAATTACAAGATTTTCTTTTCTGACACAAGTACCAGAAAAGCCTCTGGTAGGGTCTCCTTTTGGATTCACCAGGCATCAGAAAACACTCTACAATAGGATAAACGGCTGGGGAGAGGGGGAAGGAAAGGGCTGCAACTTCAAAAAATCTTCTATGTGCTAAAGCAGAGGTCAGCAACTTATGGCCCATGGGCCAGATCTCATCTGAAGAACCTTCATATTCATCCCACAGGCATGGGGATTTGGCAGTACTGTGTGGCAGGAGGTTTCAGTTGCAGGTATTCTCCCCATGCTGCCATGGACATGAGCTGCCCACCTAGCTGTCCATGACCCAGGGTGGGGCATTCCATCCTGCAGTCATAAAAGGTTGCCTACCACTGTATTAAGGCACATAGTTTAAAAGTATTCTATTAAATCAGGTCCATAAAGAGAAACTATATACATAGACAACATGCTGCAGCTGATAATTAAGATCTTCTGTATACACATCCCACAGATGCATTAGCTTTTCTGAAATCAGCATTTAACCAGTTTAAATTTCCAAACCCTTAGAAAAATAAATTAGAACCTCCTGAACTCATTTATTTATGGTTATGTCTGAAAAACTAGGTTCAAATATTTTTTTCCTAGACCCAAGAGGGGATGTTCACCTGTTCCTTTCAATAACACTAAAACCTAGTGTTCCTGAAACCTAGTCTCCACTAGAAAAGGTTTGCCTGTCCAGCTAGACATGTAGAATTATACCAGAAAACTCATCTACAGTAGATGCAGCTTACATCACCAGAATAGTTCTTCTGTTGATTTATACTGGCTTCTTATTAAATGAAATATACTGGCAAAAAGAATTTTTGACCAGTATGACCCTTATCTGTGAAATCCTATTTCAACTTTATGTGCCCAAGTGGCATTTCTGTAGCTGTGTAAGTGCAATTTGGGGTATTTCTGTGTCTTTTAGATTATGTTACCACTTGTGGTAGAATAGGATTCTCCAGGCATGTGCATATTTGGCCAAAGTACAATAGAGGAGGACCCGTGGGGTTCTTAGCCCAATAACCTAGCAGTTATGGCACATGCCCAGAAAGTGATAAACCTAATTTTTAGGCCCACTTCACCCAGTGTGGACAGATACTGTCCCACTGCTGTTCATCCATTTTATCCAATAAATATTAAATGTAAAGTGCAGAGGAGTCACTGGGACCAGCTCCAGACCTGTCAAAATCTCCACGTGCATTCCTGCCCTGGTCTGCCCCATGGGGCCAAGTCTGGAGTGGGCATGGGGTGGGCCACAGTTGGGGCTGTGCACATGTGCCTCTGTTAATACCACGGGGCTGGGGCCAGTGGCAGCAGCAGTCAAAAGGAGCCACGGCTGCCTAGAAAGGCAATCCAGCTGCGGAGCTGCCCTAGCCCTGCTGCATGCCCAAGGGGGTGGCAGAACATGCCACGGATCGGACAGTGTCTGGGCTAGGTGGGACCAAGGTACCCTCCACGGGCTGAACAAAGTCCCTCCACAGGTTGGATCTGGCTCACAGGCAGTATTCTGCCCACCCCTGTTGTAGCCTATACTGCTTATTGTGGGCACGTGGAATGGAAGTACAATGCAAGAGTAGCTATGTAAAACCAAAGAGATTTTATAAACTCTGCGTAAGTGCCAAGACTTGCAGTTATGTTAGCACTACATAGGTGTATAATGATGAAATAGGAGTCAGCCATCAGGCTACTGCCAGTGTATAAGCAATGGGGAAAAACCATATCCTTAACTGATACTATTATTGTGGAAAAATCTTAAAACAATGGCCTAACTGACAGTTAAGGATATTCAGAAAAGTTTGTCTGCCTTGATTTTTCTTTAAATTGTTTTATAGTAGAACTTCACTTCTGAATACCGAGTTCATACACACACACTTGGATAAAATTCCTGCTTTGACTTTTAAGCTTCTCCCCTCAATGTGATTACTTGCTTTTAACCATAACTCCAACTTAATGTTTTTTCCTGGATTTGGGCTGTCTTTAGGACTCAGTTCTGCTGGGCACCAAGCATTCTGTCTGGATCTAGCAAAATACATGCTTCACATTTTAAGCACATGAATAGCACCACAGAAGTTTCAGAAAGCTGCTCCCATGCTCATATTCAAAAGCTTTGCTGGATGAGGTCCCAGATATTTGCCATTTTGCAGGATAAAATCCTTGCAGCTGAACTCGAACAGGATCTTTAAATCCTTACATTAGGTGGTTGCACTAATGTAAGCATTGTGCTTTTGCCAGGGATTGGTTGAAGCCAGATCTTAAATAAAGACACACCTTATTTCTGCAAATCGCATTGCTTTTGCTAATCTCTTAACACAGATGCCATCTTGCTGGTCATTGAAAAGTCCCTCCTCTTCATTTCCAACAGTCTTTGAAGGCATACGTTTAGAACTTGGAATATTTTTGCACACGTTGCATGCTGCCAGACATATGATAGCCAGATATTAGTAGAAAAAGCAGAGGTTTTGGACACAGCTGGAGCAGGGCAATCAAAGTAGCCAAATTAGACGCATCGCATCTGACTTAAACTATGACCTTGCTTCTCTTTATACAACTGGGTAACTGTCAGCCCTTTTTAGGAGTTAATATATTGAAAAAGTATGGTTCTGAAACCTCCAATAAGTATTGTATGAGGCAAAGCAAGATCTGGGAAGCAGAAAAAGATGCATTTATTAAGGTCTTTGTTCACCTTTCTTTGTGTACACACTTGATGTAGTTCATGAGGGTTACAGCATTGGACACCTTGGTTTTGTAGGTTATATATGAGGCATAAGAGGTAGTGGAATAATTTATTTTCTTATATGGTTGTCACTGTTGGAGGCATAAAGTCAGTCCTAAGGGATATGGAAGCCCTGACTGTGCAATGGAGGATGTCTCTGTTTTCTCCTCTTCAGTGATGAGATATGTCAGGACCAGCAGAGGCTTTGAGGGGTGAGGAGGCATGGAAGGGGCATGAAGAAATAGCCTTAATGAATATCTGGTAGCATAGCAGCTCTAGGGGTATAAACAGATGTCACCAATCGAAGTGGATCAGCTCAACCAGGATGTGTTGCCCATTGTTCTGCAAGTTCAGGCCCTTAGCGCTCCCATGAGTGGCCAGGGCCCGATCTTGAGGCACAACACTTGGGTCATACTTCCGCAAATGGGGGAATCCTGGGTTTCCTTGCTTGTAGACTGGCACAACCAGGGAATCTCTGGGCACTCCTCTGCTAGTGGGGAATACCCAGTGTTCTTTCATTTGAAGAAATGTGTGCCCAGAGTATCAAACTCACTTCAACATGGGCCTGGGGCTGGAACTGCCAATCAGCTGACAATAAAACAATAAAAATGGGAATTCCTGGGGCATGCAGGATTGGGCTCTTGAATTCCTGGAAGTACTTGCCTGGTGCAGCTGGAGAGCATGAGCAGCTCTGGGCTGCCCATACTCTGCTGCCTTAAAGCAGACAGATGTCACCCAGAAAATAGTGGCATAAAAACTTTTATGGCAGCACAAAGGTAACATCTGTTTGCACCCTGTGTTCCATCAGTGACCATGGTGAGGAAATAAGTTGCTATTTTTGCTGTCTTATCATCAAAGGTGTGAGACTTACAGAGGCAAAGGCCTTACCGAGCCCCAAGATCACAAGAAGGAAGTGTGTGGAAAAGAAGGAATGTAAACTCTTTGTCTCCTAGTTCTCAGGCTAAGGTCCCACCACAGGATTACCTTTCATCTTCTTCCTCCCTGATTACCCTCTCCCCACATGCACATTTTCCCTGGTCCCCTACCAACTAAATCCTGTAAAATGAAGCAGCCCAAATCAGAAGTGCCCCAAGTTATGTTTCTTTTTATGTTTTCTTTAAAGAATAGTGTTTTATCTGGATTCCCCAAATATGAACTGTTTGGGACATAGGCTGGAAAAAAAAAGCATCAGGTACCTATGGGCAAATCCTAAATAAAAATGGCTGATGCCTTATGGAGTTGGGATTGACTGGCCATCAGCCTGTAAAACAGATGATCAATGTACAGCTGTAATACAATTCAGTTGCTAACCCCAGGCATGTCCAATAAAAACTCAAGGGAGAACTTTTATATTTTGTAGGGGAAGCCTGATCTTAGACTGTAATTTGCACAATAGAAATCCCTGAATTAAAGTAAGCAAAGTGTCTTTGTCCTTCAGGAAGTGGGAGAATTAGGGATGATTTGGACTACGACATAACCTTCCCATGTAGCCTGAGCGAGGGCAGACACAGCTGCACCTCCCCAGGAGCAGAGCAGAGAGCGAACTGTGGTTCAGATTCACAGTTCCTCCCCTGCTAGAGGAGTAAATTACTTCATCTCCTTTCACAGAACAGCTTACTCTCCCATGCTTCCAGCCAGCTACTTTGGCCAGCAAGGAAGCGGAGCGGGGGTGAGTCTGGGGTTCCTCACACCCCGTTCTTTACACCTCTCCCCACCCACTCACTCACTCACTCACAGTGGGGAGCCCTGAGTGAACAGCCTCTTCTCCCCCCACTACTGCTGGAATCACAGTCTGAGCTGGGATATCACTTGAGGGGGCAGAGGGGGAAGAGAAATCTTATCCTTCTGTATGACCAAAAACAGGCTGTGACAATCTAGCTCTTTGAAGGCAGCTGTGGTGGAGTTTAAACCAACAAATGTAATCCATATAGATGCAGAATACTTGTTGAAACAATACAACATATCACCAGGGCTAGGAGAAAAACTGGAAGAGTATTCATTGAAACCTCTGAAAGATTAGCATCTTCCTAACCTGATCACAATCTGTTCCTAGAAAATATGGAAGGGAGCCCACTGTAAAAAAAAACAAAAAAAACAAAGCAATCACATCCTTAGGAACTTTTGGGAGGCAAACATATGGGGAAACTCTTTAGTAAAGGTGAGAGGTCAGTTAATATCTTGGGATGAGTGGATGCATTGGGGATGATAAGTTCTCAAATCTACTTGACAGTGGGAACTAAGAGCTTTACTGAACTGCAAACAGGGCTGTAGAACTGCCTCTGAGGGAAAGCAGCATTTGTCTATGGTTATCAATGAGCGAACGATTACATGTTTGGAGAAAAGAACTCACATGTTCTCCTGGAAAACTAATTTTTGAAAAAAATTACAAACCCTTAAGGCTTAAAATACACCAAGCCTCAAGAATTTACAGCTTCATTCTATATCATATGATTAAGGCTCTTCTATAGTTTCAATACATGTGGAGACTGGGTTTGGGATTCAAATGTCTGAAAAGGGACTGGATCAAAAGCGAGGTGTGTAGACAGGAGAGAAGAACGTGACAATCCCCACTGGTGTACTTTAAAATATTCTGTAAACCACACTGGACTGTGGTATATATTTAGAGGTTGGGCTTACAAGGGATGTGTTGTGCTGGACAAATTTAGATAAAATATGGAGTTTTAAAGATATATTTTGATGCTGCTGGGAAATGAAAAGAAGGGGTTGGGGGAACCTCCTATTTAACAGACTCGTTGAAGGGTATTCTCTTTTGAGCCAACTGTATACACAGAATTCTGTAAATGAAAGATCTCATACCAAATTCTGCCTTCAGACACACTGACAATGAGTGATTTTAGAGTAAGCTGCATGTACCTGAGAATGTAATCTGGCATATTGTTTTAGCTGGCCAGATTTCTACTACATTCACATAATTCATTCCCAAGTCTGATAAACCAAATTTTTTTTAGTGTCACTTTGTGATGCTGTTTACTCCAGGGGGAAATCAGGAGTAATGCCATTTGAGACATTTGATATATTCTGAGTCTACACTAGTATCTGAGAACAGACTCTGTTGCATTGTTCCTTACATTTTCTGTTTACTTTCAGTCATATTAATCATAAACATTAATGCTATTTGACCCATTCCTTCTAGCTGGTCTAATAAAAGATATCATCTCTACCCAGAGTTCTGATTCCTTGGTTCCCTCATAACCAGTGATCTTGGTTTTCTGTGATTAAAAAAAAAATCCTCAATTTTCAGATAAAAAAGTAACCCCAAATGCACATTTTTGTATGATTAAAATGAAACACCACTAATAGATAGATAGATATATAGTGTTTTTTTTCAAATTAATCACAGAAAAATGTGGATTTTGAGTTACATTTTTTAATACAAAGATTAGGGATTTTTTTTAAATCAAAGAAAACTAGAATTCCTGCTCATAACATTTTATCAATACTGATATTAGTGTAGTAGAAATGCAACAGGAACAATGCAACAGAGTCTGTTCTCAGATACTAGTGTAGACACAGAATATATCAAATGTCTCAAATGGCATTACTCCTGATTTCCCCCTGGAGTAGACAGCATCACAAAGTGACACTAAAAAAAAATTTGGTTTATCAGACCTGGGAATGAATTATGTGAATGTAAATTCCTGAGCAATGAGATAATAGAAATGCAACAGGAACAATGCAACAGAGTCTGTTCTCAGATACTAGTGTAGACACAGAATATATCAAATGTCTCAAATGGCATTACTCCTGATTTCCCCCTGGAGTAGACAGCATCACAAAGTGACACTAAAAAAAAATTTGGTTTATCAGACCTGGGAATGAATTATGTGAATGTAAATTCCTGAGCAATGAGATAATGGCTAGGGACAGACATTACACTAACTGGTTTAAGTGATCAGAAACTGGTTTAAACCTGTAACAGAACAGTTGTTCAGTGCACATAAACCAGTTTGAAAATGGATGAAACCAGTTTGAGATAAACCTGGTTGAATGTAGTATCAGACTTAACTGATTTGGGTCAAAACAGGTTATGCAATGTCTGTCCCAGACCCCTTGCTGGTTTAAGATAAACCAGACTCCCCCAGCATCCTGGCATACTCTGTGGGCTGGGCAGGGCTCTCTGCTCCACAGCAGGGCTGGCCCCTCCCCCCTGCTCCCTGGCCAGAGCTCTGCCAGAGACTGCAGACCCAGAAGGGTCTGCCTAGCTTCCCCGTACCCCACCCCCCTTTGCTGCTTCCTGGACAAGTAGGGATCCCCCCCTCCCTCCCATCTCCCACAGCACAGACCCTAGCCCCACGGACCCTAGGCATGTGGTGTGCTAGCTAATGCTGAGAGGTGTCTTTGTGTGAGTATCTCCAATTTCACTGGGACAGGCAGACAGAACAGTGACCGCTTAGGGCTTTTTGGAGCTAATCAACAGGTCAGCTGGTAAAAGAAGAGTTTGAACTAATGGAGAGAGACTACTGTTTTGCTGATGAGGTGATAAACACTATCAGCTTTCTGCTGGCTTGGTTGCCTGTCAGTTTGCTGCAGAGTGTATAAAGAAGCAGGGAGGGAGATTGAAAAGTTCCATATCATCAACAGATGCATGCACTGCACACCCCTCCTTTCTTCAGAGTGCTAGCAGGGGGCTGATGTCTGGCGACACTCCTGCCCCTTAAGCAGTGAGTGTGGGAAAAGCCTGGGATGGTGCAGGCAGGCCTCCTTAATCAGAGGTTCTGTCGGGTCTGGCCATGCCCCCCCTCAGCTCAGTACTATGGAAGGAAAGGGAGGGCTGCTCTAGCGCTCCTCGGCTTCTAGCCTGAGCCACTGCAGGCATGTGCCTGAATTTCCTCAGTCCAGAGAGAATGTCTGTCCAGTTACAAACTGGTTCAGCCTAGCCAGGTTAGACTAACCTGCAAAGATTGTATCAATTTAGGATCAGGCTTTTTGAATGTCTGTCCCTAGCCAATGAGTCTTAGCTGTGCTAGCTTCATGGGCCATTACGATCAGGTGGGCCTTGGGTTTTTCTGTAAGCAAGGCTATCAACTAAATTCTCTAATCCTAACACTAACACTACTTTCCACTCCCCTTCCTCTTCTTGTCTCTCCCACACAATTTTGTGAATCTGAACTTTGAAAGACAGGAGTCCCTTGTATTATTAAACCTAAATAGTTTTCAGCTACATAGGATGAGGGAAGAACTTTATTAATAAAAAGTTGGACTAATTTTTATTGGATTTTCAGAAACCTGCCAGTAAGAGAGAGATTTTAAAGAGTCCTTGTTGTTCCTCAAACTATATCTTAAATTCACTCCCTTCTTCTAACCAATCTAATCCCAGTAATCTAAACTAAAACATCATAATTAAAGCAGGTATAAACGATCTTCAGAATTATATTCCCTAGTTCAGGAGCAGCCAAACTTTTTGTCAGGTATGCCACAAATTAGCTCCATGCCCTCCCTGAGTGCCGCTTGATCTCCTTCCTCTGCCCAATCTGCTGCTTTGCTTTCTGCATCCTGCCCTGAGTTTCCTACCTGATCTCCTGCTCTGCCTTCTGCTTCCTGCCCTATTTGCTTCTGTGCTGCCTGTCCCTTCCCTGATTTGCTGCATTCCATACACAGAGGCTGCCTGTGGCACTCATGCCCCAGGCTGGCCACCCCTGCCTAATAAAAAGTACCTAGATAAAAAATACTTGGAATTGCAAAAGGACAGTTTGATTTCCCCACCTCCCCTATCCCCAGGTAGCAACTACCCCAGGATCTGGTCCCCTTCTTGAGAATAGATTTCATGATAGGATGCAAGATTTGGAAAAGAAATAAACTCAGGATTAGATTCAAAACTTGGATTAGATGTGGCAAAATCTCGAATTAGTCTTCTGCAATTTCAATTTCAAAATAGTGGCATTTTCTGAAATAAGTATTCTTACAGGATTTTAACTCTTTTTTAAGGTTTGTGAATATACAAGTTAGGTCTCCTTGAAATTTGAATGTGATTCTGGAATAAAACTGGATGCAGTAATTTTTAGACTGCTGGGATTTGAATCTAAATAATGCCATAGTATGTAGTGGTTAAGATGACAGGTTCTGGTTTTGGATTGTTTTGCTTTTTCTCATTTCCAGTTTACTTTATGTTTTTAAACTACCTCACACACTACTAACAATGTAGCCCTAGACATGGAATACTCCAATGACCAGGGATCCTGGTTTTCTCTGATTTAAAAACATACCCTAATTTTTGGATTAAAAAATGTAACCCCAAATTCACATTTTTCTGATGAAACCCCACTATCTATCTATCTATCTATCTATCTATCTATCTATTAGTGGTGTTTCATTTTAATCATGCAAAAATGTGGATTTTGGGTTACTTTTTTAAATCTGAAAATTGGGGATTTTTTTTTTTTTTTATCAGAGAAAACAAGGCTCCCTGCTAGACATATTGCCATCTATGTCCTGCCATACAACAGTAGCCAGAATCTGAGATTCTTCTACAGGCAAACTTTCACTGAACAGACATTGAGTAATGGACTCTAATAATAAAGTAAGCTAAATACAGTACAATTATCATAAATTGTGCCCTGCCATGTCCTGAGGACAACTAACATTTTCTTAATGGGCATGGACCAAGCCTTGAGGATATCCTTATTTACAGTGATGAATTCATAAGCGCCCACCTCCCACTGAAAATCACAGCTCTTGTACAATTCCTATATAAACCCCTGGGAACAATGGGTAAGGATCCCTATAATGCAACATTTTAAAACAGAGTTATTAAAACTCTTAGTTGCTTGTTGTGCTATAGAAGGGCAAAATTCTACAAGGTGAACTAAGAATAAAACAAAACAAAAACTCCAAACACCACAGCCAGTCTAGGAAGAAGAAAAATACATAATCACCAGTAAATTCTCTCCAGACCCCCAGTAAATGGTCAGCTACTCTTAAAGAAAAAATGAATAATATCCCTTTTGAAGCTTCTTTTTGTTTGGAAATTTCCTTATAAAGTTCCTTTTCCTTTTTTCTCTTGAAAACATTAGTGATTCTTGCTCCAGTTACTTGTCAGGGTAACGTGTTCCATATGTCAAATACCCTTTGCATGAAATAGTTTAGACTAAGTTCTCTTTATCCCCATGTCCTAACTTTAAGGTCTTACTGCTGTGAGGGCTATTCTGGATCAGTTTGATCAGCCTTCTCTGTGTTATAAATGTTACTGAATTTACCACAGATTTTCCTCTTTTTCCATGACAGTAAATTCAGCCATATCTTCTTTTGAGTGTTACAAACTCCTTTAAGATCTATGGCTAATTGAACAGTGGTCTTTGACTTAGCTCATTATGGTTCTACTTGTTTTCATTCAAGTGCATGCTTAAAGTAATGCAATACAGAAGCCTATTTGTCTTTTTTCCTCAATTGCTTTGCTTTAGGGTAAAGGCCAAGGAGGATGTTTTTTGGTTAATAGTGGCTTTGGAAGCATTTTCCCCCCTGCTTTGCATACAACATAACTTTCATCCTGGGCAGATATTCCTTTTTTTGGTTCTTTGCCTTGGCATAAATTGCATTTAGAATCTTCTGTAAACCCACAGCATGATTTTCATTGCCCCTTCCCCTTGTCCTTGCGTGAGAGGTATAATTTGTTTTCTCAAAGACTGTCCAGACTGTTACAAGAAATACCATTATCTAATTTTAGATTCTCACCCTGGATCCCTACTGTACTCTGGGCCTCTTGCTTCTCTTTGTGATGCTGGAGTAAACGGGAAAATGTGACTGAGATCAAGGGAATTTAAACTGATGTAAGCTCCAGTGTACTTGTGCATGGTGACAGAATGTTTCAGGTACCTTGCTACAGCTCTACAGGCATGACTTGGGGCCTTGTTCCAGACTTCTGCTAAAGGCTGCCCCCAGTAGACACAGATGGAAATAGGCCTCTGGTCACTCGGGCTGTGGAATCTAAGGTGGCCAGATGTGATGCTAGCCTCACCTCTTTTTTGTGTGTCATTGGCTACAAAAGCTGAGACCTAACTATGACAACCTGATGGGCTCTCACCTGAGTGAGAGGAAAAATTAGCTCGTGTGTGTGAGTACCTTCTGTTCCAGTGTTTAACTACCAGGGAAGTCTTGGCATTCCTATACTAGTACAGAACCCATCAGGTAGCTGGAGGTCAAGTCAACACTGAAAAGTTTTGCCAGCATAGTGTTGTTTGCAAGGGGGAGGAAAAAAGAACCACACCCATTATTCAACTTTTAATGCCGGCAAAAATACCTGGTGTTGATGCAGATGAGTTGACAGAAGAATATTTTTGGCTACCATTGCTTATGTTGTAGGTATGTGACCAGCAATGCCACCCATTTTCCATCTCCACTCCACAAGGGTCTTGTCAAGAGCAGCACTAGCAGAGACTCTAGTTGTACAGCAGCCTGTAAGCTTAGGTGCTTCTGTAGCCTTCATTGCCATGACATGCCAGCACCTCACAATTTTTGTTTGCTTTTACAGTGCCCCCTGTTCCCCACCCCATATTGTAGATGACAAACTGAAGCACACAGAGGCTAAAGACATGCCCAGGATCATGAAAGTGATCTGTGGTAGAGGTAATCAAGTAAAACCTGTGTAATTTCTGAATTTAGGTAAACCCCATTCACATCATAGCTCAAAGTTTAGAACAGCTGAACTTGATCTAAGGTAAACAATAGGTAGGTTATATGCAGGCCAGGTGTTCAGGAACTAGAGAAAGGACAGGATCCTTTGGTCTTATTCCCCATTGACTCTACTGAAGACTTAGGGACACGATACTCCAATATATGTTTTAATCTCTTGTCTCAGAAGGGCTTAGATCCATGCAGGTAAAGATTCACCAACTTCTTTATGACTTAGTCTAACCTTCATATTTCTAATCATGCCACATGATGCTGTGGAAGCCCTTCTCCGCCAAGCACTGCAATGTAAATAAGTTCCTATGGACCAGGATACTAGCAATTAGTGGCCATAGTGACTGATTTGTGGGAAACATTATTTCTGCCTCATCTCCAGAGGAACTCCTGAGTAGCAAAGCCCACATGGGGCCAGGAACTGGACCTTTATAAAATGAAATAATGTTTGGGGGTTGTCAGCTGAGCTCTGACTACTGAAGTGGTGCATGTGATATATATGTACTTACTGTTCTGAAATGTTGCTTGCCACCAAAATATTATAGCAATGAGAGAAAGTATGGAGACATTAGGGTAGATCAATTACTAGTGTAGTATGATTTAGGGCATGAGGCTTGAATGCATGACACTCCTACACCCATGTAATCATCCCTCATGCTGGTATAAAAAAGGAGTATACATGATATACAGGCCTGTACCGATTTAACTTGAATCTGGTGTAGAACAACCCTGGGAAAAATTAGTGATAAAGCTATATCAGTGTAAGATATGTTGGGATAAGTATTGTGTGCCTGCCGCTATTCTGGTATAGCCAGAAGACTCAAAGCAAACAGCATCTTTGTCTTCTAGGCTAGGGACATACATTCAAAAAGCCTGAGCCTGAATCAATTCAATTATTGCAGGTTAGTTTAACCTGGCTAGGCTGAACTGGTTTGTAACCGGACAGGCTAGGGATAGACATTACACATAAGCCGGTTTAAGTGATCAGAAATTAGTTTAAACCTGTAACAGAAAAGACATTCAGTGCACATAAACCAGTTTGAGAATGGCTGAAATTGGTTTGAAATGAACCTGGTTGAATGTAGTATCAGACTTAACTGATTTGGCTCAAACCAGTTTATGCAATATCTGTCCTAGACCCCTTGCTGATTTAAGATAAACCAGGCTCCCCCAGCATCCCAGCATGCTCTGTGGGCTGGGCTGGGTGGGGCTCTCTGCTTCAGAGCAGGGCTGGCCCCTCCCCTCTGCTCCCTGGATGCAGCTCCCACAGTCTGTGCAGGCGTTTGCCTGACTTATGCACCCCACTCTCTGCTAAGTAGACATTCCCCCATCCCTCATAGACACCTCTCAGCATTAACTGAGACCAGTGCTGGCTACTTCCAAGCTGTGGTACATGGGACAGATAGCTGGTAATGTCTCTGTTGTTTTTTTAATGGACTGATAAACACTGAATTAGGGGTGATAAACATTCCCTGCTGGTCTGGTCAGGAAGGGAGGAACCTCTCCTTAATCAGAGCGTCCTGCTGGGGCCTGGCCATGCCTGCCCACCCCTCCCCCCTGCTTAATTCAGCTCTGTGCAAGGGAAGGGAGAGCAGCTCTAGTGCTCCCTCCCCCCACCTGCCTGCTTCCTGAGCCACTGTAGGCATGTGCCTACATTTCTGCAATGAAAAGGGAATGTCCATCCACTTCAAATCAGTTCAAGCTTTGCAGATTAGACTAAGCTGCAAATATTGAATCAATTCAGGCTCAGGCTCTTTAAATGTCTGTCCCTAGCCACAGATATTCTCTCTGGACTGAGGAAATTCAGGCACATACCTGCACTGGCTCAGGCTAGAAGCCGGGGGTTGCTGGAGCAGCCCTCCCTTCCCTTCCACAGGGAGCTGAGCTGAGGGTGGGGGTAGGGAGGCATGGCCAGCCCCAGCAGAACGCTTTGATTAGGGAGGTCTGCCTACACCATCCCAGGCTTTTCCCCCGCTCGCTGCACAAGAGGCGGAAGTGTTGCCAGACCCCAGTCCCCTGCTAGCTCTCTGAGGTAAGGGGAGTGGGGTGTGCAGTGCATGAATCTGTTGATGATATGGAGCTTTTCAATCTCCCTCCCAGGTTCTTTATAGCATCTGCAGCAAACTGACAGGCAAGCAAGCCAGGATGGGACTGATAACAGTGTTTATCACCCCATCAGCGAAACTATAGTCTCTCTCATTAGTTCAAACTCTTCTTAAACAGCTTATCAGCTGACCTGTTGATTAGCTCCAAAAAGCCCTAAGCAGTCACTGTTCTGTCTGCTTGTCCTAGTGAAATTGGAGAGATACACACGCAGACACCTCTCGACATTAGGTAACATACCACATACCTCTAGGGTCTGTGGGGTTGGGGTCTGTACTGTGGGAGAAGAGGGGGTGGAGATTCCTGCTTGAGCAGTGATGGGGGGTAAGGCAAGGGGAAGCCAGGCAGACTCTGCTGTGCCTGCAGTCTCTGTTGGAGCTCCAGACAGGAAGCAGAGGGGAGGGGCCAGCTCTGCTCTGGAGCAAAAAACACTGCCCAGCCCAGAGAGCATGCCGAGATGCTAGGGGATCTTAAACAAGCAAGGAGTCTGGGGCAGACATTGCATAAACCAGTTTGATCCAAAACAATTAAGTCTGATACTACATTCAACCAGGTTTTCTCAAACCATTTTCAGCCATTTTCAAACTGGTTTATGTGCTCTGAACATCTGTTCTGTTATAGGTTTAAACCAGTTTCTGATCACTTAAACCGGTTTATTTGTAATGTCCATCTCTAGCCCTACTGGTGAGGTGCTGTAATAATACTTGCTGGTTTTTTGCTTTCCCTAGATCTCTCTGCTCTTGTTTCCTGTGTAACTTGCATCAATGCACAAAAATAATTTAAGTTATGCCAGTGTGAGTGTGCCACATGTCCATGCCCATAGGGAAGAAATCAGTCAGGTGATGTTCAGATCGTTTTTTGTTGTATCAGTCCAAGTGTGTCAGGCATTCTGAGGTCCCTTATAAACCGTCCTCAATATGTATTTCTATGGTATTGAGGCAGAGTGTACACTTTGCATTTGAATCTATTCTGGAGGTCCAAAATGCATACAGAAGTGATCAAACAGCAAAGTCTGTATCAGGATCTGAATCTGGAGACTGGGATGCAGGATTTTAGCTTCAACTGGTGTGAAATGGCTAAACTCTGGCTTGTACAGTAAGCCCTGAACAAATGGCTTCTTCCTCATTCATAGTTTGTTCCGTTGTATTAATTTATTTCTGCAGGACTTGTGATTCACAGCCCTGTGTGACGGTAATGGAGTGGTATGGGTTAGCCACGACACTCTTCGGAACTTTCTAGCCCAATGCTAAAGCTTGTCTATGCAGGAGACAGGTTTCTCACAGGGCTGGTCTGAGCCAAGTATAGGATAGTTTTGTGACCTACCTTCTTTAATATATATACATAATAAAAGTAATCCTGCCATACTGAAACACAATACTACACACACCATTCTCCCCTAGGGAAGAGAAAGAACAAAAGGAGAAATCATGTGCAATAAATATTAGTCAGATAATTTTCTATCATTTCATGCATAACTAGAAGATGCATACTGAGATTATGAGGGCAGTATAAGAACCTGTTCTGAATGAAATTTGATATATAATAGGCTATAACAATTCTATTTATAACAACCACACACGCACACACACATACACACGCATAAAATAACCCCTAAACACTCAAAAGTGAAAGGAACTTCATACTACAGCATGTGATGTTATGAGAGGGAAGCAAGAGAGGCTTTGAAATGTTGTTTAAATTATAAAAATATGAGATACTGTCGGCATCAAAAGTTCCAAAAACAAAAACTTGAGCAAATCTCCAACATTTTGCAAACTGATAATTTGAAAAAAGATCAAAAGGCCTATCAAAACATATCATTGTGATTTCAACATTTTAAAATCCTATTTTAATATAAATTATGTTTCTGAATAAAAGAATTAACACCTTTCCCGCAAGGTTACAATTTTGTTGAGTCAACATTTTCTGATGGAACATTTTGTCAGAATTTTCCCACCACTATCTACTGTAAACTTGTGTAAATTGAAAGATGAGAATCTCACACAATTACAAGGGTAAGGGACATGCAGTTGTAAGAACAGGACCAAATACTTAGAAACTCAAACTAAAATCATGAGTTGCCCACACTTGTAGAAAAGAGCATGTGATCAATATTTGGAAGCTGAATGAATATTTGACCCTTAGAACCTGATGCTGTGCTGGTGTAACCTGGTATAGCATGAATGGGATTACTCTAGTTTACTTAATCCAGATCTTCATTGTTTTTAGAGGTGCAGAACTAGAGACAAGTCATAAACTCCCATTTCAGATTTGAACATCAGAATAGGATGCCAACCTATGAAAAGGTTCTGTTTCATAGCTGGTGTAGATTGTCATGGTTCTTTCCATTTTAATAAATTTATGTAATTTTACACCAATAGAGAATCTGGCCCAACGTGCATTTAGGCTCAGACATCTCTGAAGCTGTTAGAAAGACACACCTATATATAGTTAAAAAAAGAAATAACCTAATGCTCTGTAAAACACATTTCAGCAAAGGAAAAGGAGTAGGAATTAGCACGTATGAAGCATACTTGTTTTACATTTTGTTGCTAGTGCACTTGGCTGATTTGTAACCAGAATTACCAGGTGTGAGACTTTTTTTTCCTCCATCCCCATCCCCACTGCCAACTCTGTAGATGGTTCTAATATTTCAATAACAGTCCTTCTCTATTTAAAGTAGGATCTAAGTGTTGCACTCATAGCTCATTGTTGGGTTTCCTGGTACTGATTGTCTTAGTATGTCAGTGAATTGAGCACACATTCAAGGCTTT
>NW_005842340.1:379927-382708 GCF_000455745.1 Alligator sinensis | reverse complement strand
TCTTTCCCCCATGCTGGCTTGTCTTCTTAAGCCATGTGTTTAATTATCTTTTAGACATTGAGCTTTTGGAAACAAAAACTTTTGTTTGGTACATGTCTGACAGCGTTTAGGATATGGGGTTCTGACTGAGATTAAAGTTACTAGACCCTGTGGCAATAGTAGTAATATTTTTACATGTAATGCAGCTGATTTGACATTCAACATATACAAGGCATTTTCAAACTCACACAAATGGCACTGGTTTGGCTAAATTAGTGCAAACCACTTGTCTGACTGCCCTGACACAGCTTGTATTACTAAGGGATTGGCTTAAAATGAATTGAAATATAGCCTTCTTAATTCTGACTCATGCAATCAAGTGTGAACAATCACACAAGAAATATGTATGAATTCTTTCCTTTGTATTATTGCAGTGCAAGTATAAGTGAAATTTGCCTTATGCATCATTGCTTGTAACATCTTTGTGTGGCCCCACGGCGGGGCTGACATGGGAAAATAAGTTCAGGAACGTTTTGGATGTAGCTTAGCTTTTTTAAAGGTAGGAAATTCCCAAGTCAAATAGACTAGGGAAAGGCATTACACATAAACCAGTTTAAGTGATCAGAAATTGGTTTAAACCTGTAACAGAGCAGATGTTCAGTGCACATAAACCAGTTTGAAAATGGCTGAAACTGGTTTGAGATAAATCTGGTTGAATGTAATATCAGACTTAACTGATTTTGGTCAAACTGTTTTATGCAATGTCTGTCGCAGACCCCTTGCTGGTTTAAGTTAAATCAGAGTCCCCCAGCATCCCAGCATGCTCTCTGGGCTGGGTGAAGCTCTCTGCTCCACAGAAGAGCTGGCCCCTCCTCCCTGCTCCCTGGCCAGAGCTCCAACAGAGACTTGCAGGCACAGCAGGGTCTGCTGGCTTCCCTTGCCCCCTCTTCCCCCATACCCTCACTGCTCGCTGCTTAAGCAGGGATCCCTTCCTCCTTTCTGTCACAGCACAGACCATAGCCAGCATTAGGGGTGTGCAAAATGGGCCATATTCTATTTGGATGAGGACTGAATTGCAGACAGTGATTTGATTTGTTGATTTAGATCACTGTCCCTGATTCAATTGGGCCGAATCCAAATCTGAAGATTCAATGCTGATTCAGAGAATCAGCAATTTGGCCATAGACACAGCTTTAAATGTTTTTTTTACATACCTCAAGGTACCAGGCAGCTCATGAATTCTGCAATGCTGGGGCAGATGGAGCATCCCAGAGGAGCATGGGGGGAGGGGTCCCCCGCGTATGCGGTTTGCGAACCTGGAAGTGGACTGGAAGTACTTCCAGTCCTCTTCTGGGTCTGCTCGGGAGCTTGCAGGGGGCCCCCCCTGCACCCTTCAGCTTGGCAATTGGCCATAGGGGGACCCCAGGTGCCCCCCCAGACCCAGGAGGCACCAGTTACTGAGCTGGGGGAGTGCGAGGTGGGGCCCCCTGTGCGCTCCCTGGTGGTCCGAGAAGTGGACCGGAAGTGCTTCTGGTCCTCTTTCGGGTGTGCTGCTGAGCGCACTGAGGGGACCCACCCCCCACACTCCTGTGGGGTGCGCCATCCACCCCAGCATCGCAGCATTCATGAGCCGCCTGGTACTTTGAGGTATGTAAAAAAAACACATTTAAAGCTGTATCTATGTCCAAATAGCCAAATCTTTCCAAATCGATTTGGAGGGTTCTGATTCGATTCGAAAAGGTTAAAGGGTCTCCTGATTCAGTTCGGATTTGGAGATTTGACTACTGAATTGGGCCAAATCTCTGCCAAATCAAATCAGGGACTGAAGCTTCGCACAGCCCTAGCCAGCATGTGGCATGCTAGCTAATGCTGTGCAAGGCTCCATCAGACTCTGCAGTCACAGCAGGGTCTGCCTAGCTTCCCCATTTCCTACCCCCCTGCTCTTGCTGCTCAAGCAGGAAATCCAGCCCCATCCCTCCCATCTCCTACAGCATGGACCTCAGCCCCACAGACCTTAGGTATGTTGTATGCTAGCTAATGCCAAGAGGTGTCTGTGTGTGCAAGTGTCTCCGGTCTCACTGGGGCAGGCAGACAGAACACTGACTGCATCAGGTTGTTTGGAACCAATCAACAGATCAGCTGGCAAGCTGTTTAAGAAGTCTGAAGTAATGGAGAGAGGCCATTCTTTTGCTAATTGGGAGATACAGACTGTTATCACTATCAGCTTGCTTGCCTGTCAGTTTGCTGCAGACGGTATGGCGAAGCAAGGAGGGAGATTGAAAAGCTCCATATCATCAACAGATGCATGCACTGCACCCCCTCCCCCCCCCACCCCTTTGCCTCAGAGTGCTAGCAAGGGTTTAGGGCCTGGCAACACTCCCACCCCTTGAGCAGCCAGTGGGGAAAAGCCTGGGACCATGCAGGCAGACCTCCATAATGAAAGAGTCCTGTCAAGCCTGGCCACACCCCCCTCAGCCCAGCTTCCTGAAGAAGTGCCCTCCCTTCCCTTCTTCAGGAAGCTGAGCTGAGGGGGGCATGGCCAGACTCAAAGGGAAGGGAGTGCTCTAGCGCCCCGCCAGCTTCCACCGTGAGCCACTGCAGGCATGTGCCTGAATTTCCTCAGTCCAGAGAGCATGTCTGTCTTGTTTCAAACCAGTATAGCCTAGCCAGGTTAGACTAGCTTGCAAAGACTGAATCAATTCAAGCTCAGGCTTTTTGAATGTCTGTCTCTAGCTATAATGTATAATATCATTTGGGCACTTCAGCATGCTGGATTTTTTAAAACAAGTTTCCAGGCCTGGA
>NW_005842340.1:344629-379917 GCF_000455745.1 Alligator sinensis | reverse complement strand
ATTCCAGTCTATTTCCCTTCCCATCCACATCAAATTGTCATCTTGATTTTTGAGAGAGGGAAGGCAAAAAGCAGCTCTTCTGGCTTACTACCAGCTAAAGTATGCCAACAGAGAAAAATAATTTAGTGCTGCATAACAAACTGCCTAGTAAGAAAAGAGTAAGTATAAGTAGCCAAGGTGTTACTGGCCTCGGAGTCACATTCTCCTCATTGCTCCCTGCAATGACACAGGAGATGGAAAGAACTGGAATGAATGAAGTTGCACCTCTAGGGCTATGTCTACATGGGGCACTGACTGCTCAGTAACCAGAGCTGCTGTGTAGCCGTGCTGAAGACCGTCTGTTTCATGATGCTGACTATGTAGTAGGTTGTGACTACTGCGCAGTCAGTGTCTCGTGTAGACGCGGCCTGGGTTATCTTTTTCATCTCTTCAAGGACACAGTGGGTCTGTTTTCCAAAAATCAAATGTACAGTCCATAAATTTGTACAGAGTATGCACAGAAGGAACTGTAACTTGTGAGTCTCTAGTTGCTTTTGTTCATTTGTCTAGTTATTTTCAGCTTTCTGAGTTTTACACATTTTATTATAGAGTATTTTGTGGCTTGATCCAACCCCCTGCTGAAGTTAGTGGGAGTTTTTCCCTAGACTTCAGTGGAAGCTGAATCAGGCCCCCTGTGCTGTGAGAAACATTGGAGAAAGCTTAGGGAATACGTTATTTAAAAATTACTTAATAGGTCAAGATGAAAATACATGATCTCTCTGGTATTCTCTAATCCTCTATGTACTCAGTGATACTGCATATCAGATATTGGAGACCACAGTTTATCTCCTAAATCCCATATCCTTCCAGCTATGCCAAACACTGGGGGCCATCATCTATTTACATCATTTGGGTAAGCACTGTGTCCAAGAGATGTTAGTTCTGGGAATCAAAGTGTTAGATGGTGAGGTCACCCATAGCTGCCCCTCCTTTCTGGGGCACAAAGCTTCCAGACATGACAGCATCTAAGGGCTCCAAAATCACCAGTTCACAGATAGGTTAAATATCCTTGTGAAGGCCTGTACATGCTCTTCTGCAAACAACCTTCAACCATCTCCTTAGGTTCAACTTTTCTTTTTCTATCAACTATGCATGCCCTTTCATAAAGTATTTTAGATGGAAACTGCATTTTTCATCATAAAATCATTTGGATAGAAATAGTACCAACCAGTTTTGGATACTTTCTTTTAAAAATGAGGATTATGAGGGCTTTGACTTTTTTGGGTTCCCATCATCAGCTGGTGTACAGTGGTATAGGTCAGCTACACCAACTTGCACCACCTAAGGACCTGGTCCCTTGTTCTTTAAAATTGTATTTTTAATCAGTTACTATAATCTGAAACAAGACAGATTACAAAACAAGATAAAAGGACCCATTGTCCTTCAGTCCATAAGAGTCAAAACACAAAGAAAATAAGATCTACTTGGACACTGTTCTTTAGGGATAAGAATGTCAAAAGTGTCCAGGACAAAAAGATGAAGGAAAGAGAGAAGCAACTTTACCATAAATATATTACAAGAATCACTTATGTGTAATAATTTAGACTGAAGCAATAAAAAGGCATTTAGCCAAACACTTGCAATCCTAACAGTTGGTAATTTTGTCTTTAAAAAGAGACTATAGTTTTTCTTTCATATCAAAAGAGCTAGATAGATCTCAAAAGGATAATTATTTAACCTCCCCCACCCTCTTCACAACTCTCTAGGGCCAAGGCAATTCAACAATCATAGCTAGTGTGTGCACACACACACTAAATAGTTGCAATCAAGAAAAGTTTGGGTTGAAACTATATAATGGTATCTGTTTGTAGTAGCCAATTCGGTTTCTCATTGCTATATGCTTTCTTGCCTGTACACTCTGAAAAAACAGGTTATTTTTGTTTCCCTTTGCAAATATAGTGCCTAAGTGTTTCCAAGTTTCACACACAGCTTGTTTTTTGTTAGATATAAAAGTTAAAACAAAAGTACGAGAAGGAATGGGTTTGGTTGCCTGATATCACCAAGTTTTGGAAGAGGCATACATTTCACTAGTATTTACTGGAGGATTTTACAATCTCCAATCAGTGTCTCCCCGGAAAGTGGATTATAACAAGAAAGGCAAATTTCTAAGAGGATCATCTTTCTTGTATGCATCTCTCTCACCCCTCCTCACCCCCTCCACCTAGAGCAGGGTTAGAAGCCTGTCCTGGTTTACCAGCCCTGTAGTGGCAACTCACAGCTGTAGTTCCCAGTCAGGTCCTTGCTTGTTAACACTTGGCAAATATTGCCACAATAAGAACATTTAGTATTTGAATATGTTTTGAGGAATTGTGGTGTGTAGTAATGCATGCCCTCCCCGCTTCTTCCCCTGTATGAAAAACAGTATGCACTCCTTTTAGTTTTAAGATGATAAATAAAAAAGGAAAAGAGTAGTATTTTCAAATGTCCTTTACCTCATTTGCCAGGAAGGCATTTGAGACAAAAAAGTCCCCTTGGAGGCCCATTTATATATGTATAGTTTACTTTATACACACAATAAGCAGAGCCCCAGAACAAAGGCCTTTAAGCAAAGAGCCATTTTTAAATCACAGCATAGCAGTAGAATTCATATTTGGCTGCTCTATATCTTGTTCAGTTCAAGTGCAGTACATTCAGTAGGCTCTGAGCTGAAATACAGCACAGCCATTAATCAAAAAAAAACCCTATAAAGTTGAGTTCCAGGAGTTTATAAATATGTAATGCAGATATGAGCTGTGGGATTTTTCTTGTAAACACTCTGTCCCAGCAGTGCTTCATACCTCCCCAACCCACATTGCCTGTGTTGTCTTGTGACTCTATCTTCCTTACTTTGACATTGGCATCTTGCTTGGTTTTGCTATTTATCCAGTCCTGATTAAGGAATGGACTGAAGTATTTGCTCAACTCCTTCTTAGCAGTATTAGTAGTGTAGTGGGAACTGTCATAAGAGTAAAACTAATTTACCAGTCAAAATTTTAAGGACCTCACACCTGAGACACCTTAGGCATTGGTCAGCTTGCTAAACCCCCAATACTCCACAAACTCTTTCAGAGCAGACTTGCAAAAGACAGCTGCTTAGCATGGCCACAGAAATGTTTAGCTCAGTTCAACGGGTATGATGAAGTAGTGAAGACTCAGCTGTTCAGAGATGTTGTTGAGAACAGAAGCAACTAAGTATGTCACTGCTGCAGTTGACTGGAAATGACCCCAGGAACACTCCCAGATTTTAAAAGCATCCTGAGGCTTTACACTCCACAGTCTATATAGGTAGACTGTAAAATCCTCAGACCTGCTTGAGAACAGGACTTCAATCTTCTGTTGTACTCCAGTATGTTAAGTCCCAGGGTGTTTTAAAACTTTAAAGGTCCAGAGCAGGAGAAGGGCCAGCAGGGTAGCAGGAGGGAGGGCACTGAACTGAGTTTTTGGTGTGTGGTGATCTGGAACAAAGATTTGGCTGGTAGGTTTAATGAATACCAAAAGAGGAGACTGAGGAAAGCAATCTCTGCAGAGGAGAATGATCTACTCAAGGTTCAGGGAGGGGAAAAGAGCTCGCTAGGCCAACTGTTAGACTAAAATTAAAAAGGTTGCATAGAGATTGACTCAAGATTCACTGAACACCGAGTACTGTGGGGGGAAGTGAAGAGCTGGAAATCCCTCCAGCAGGTGAACCTACTTAGTCCGGTTCATGTATCAGGCAGGGAGTAACTTTCTCAGATCAATGGCTAGTGGTTGGTCTTGTGAACCAGGTGAGGACAGGATGTTTTATATACAAAGATCACACGCCCACCAAAGACTTTTCCCTCCTGCTGCCAGCTGTCAAACCTAGCACAAAGGGCCTAGTCAAGGACCCTCTGAAGTCAATGCATGTCTTTCCATTGACCTCAGTGGACTTTGGAACAGGTTTTAATTGTTTGACTAGGAAGCCATATACAGAATTGAATGATATTTTAGCAAGCCCGATGCAGAAAAGGTTCTGCTGGTGGGTTCTAGTTACATGAGGTAAAACTTATTTCATATTATATTCTGTGGCTGCATCTCAACCATGAACCAGTTGCTGGTTGGGGCCTGGCTCTGCAAAGATCTAGTGAGCAACCAGTGAGTCTCCCAAAAGCTGAGGATGCATAGCACCTCCCCAGACCATGAGGCCCCTGTGATGGCATTCACAATGAAGTAATTTGCTTTTAAATATATTAAAATAATTTGTTTGTTCTCATCTTGGACAAGGATCTGTTGTGATATAGTACAACTATGTGTTGGCCTTACTGATCCATGACTTAAAAGGAGTGTCTTATAAGCTGCAGGGAGCTGAGCTTTCTTTGGACTTTTTTTTTCCAAGAGCATGTCTCAGTAATTCATAAACCACTTAAGATATTCATTTCAGCTTAACTAAATGGGAGCGATGTTTAATTTTTCATTTTTTAGTGGTGAGGCAGAACACACTGTGGCACATCCAGCTAGCAAGGCTCCCAGCATTAGCATTTGGATTTCATTTTAAACCTATAAATCAAGCTCAAAATACAGTACTCGTTTGCGTCTGTTAAACATTTCCTTCTCGTTTGTTCTTATCAACATCCCATAATGATGTATATATAGGTCATGGAAAGATATACATGTATCCCAAAGCAAAGTTCCATGTGGTATCTCTGACTGATGAATGAAAATAGTATGGAACCAGTGATGGTAATGGTGGTCACACTGAAGGCTGAATAAAGGCAAGCGAAATCTGCCCCCTGTAAAGAGGGCCAATGCAAGGTTGATTTATCACTGAAACTGCATTCTGAGGACTTCAAAGATGCTCATGCTTTCTGCTCAACTACATAATGGTGCATTTCACTCACACATAGGGTAAAGAGTTTTAATCATGGTTCTGAAATGGGGATGGTGACATGGTCCTGCACCTTTGCTAAATGCTGAGAATTCCATTATCATCAGTAGGATCAGTCTTACTTACCTCATGGGGCTGTGAGAACTAATAATGAACCCTTGTCTGGTGCTTTGAATTAGTAAAGGGTTATATCAGAGCCAGCTATTGGGAAACCACCTCCACCCACATACCTCAACCATTCCAGTTAAACAAAATGTATAGCTCTATTCTTGTTAGTTGAAATTATGGTAGAAACTCTGGAGTCAGAAGCAGAGTTAGCATACAGAGTTTTATGGCAGGATAGAAGGTGGCAAGGATACAGATCAGAATGCATAGGCAAGGCCAGTTACATATGCATGTATTTAATTTTAAACTACAGGCTTAATAGAGTTTCTAGTGTCAATTAAAACTGCCTATTGTCTGGTGCACAGAAATGTATCCAAGATTTTACAAAGTGGAGTACAGTTGCAGGGACTGGTGCTGCAGGGGTAGCTATACCCCTGCTCCCACCTTCTTCCCCCCACTCTCACCCACCAGGGCAGTCAAACAATGCTGCAGGAACAGGTGAGGACTTAGGTCCCAGGGAGGGTACACCTTCCCCCACTCCCTTCCCCTTCATGCTCAGAGGCACATCCCCTCCCTTTTTCTCCCCTCTTCATCCTTTCCCCTTTCATTCTCCACCCTCTCTTACCCACCGCTGCTAAGTGCTTTCTTGGGAATGAGATGAGCTTCTGCCAACTTCCAGTTTGACTGCATGGGGGCTGTTCTCACTGGGGCCTACAACATCAGTGTCAGTAGCCAAGGGGTATGTTTTCCCTCACCATGCCTGCTCCCAGCCTGGCACGGAGTGCAAACTGCTGCCACTGCCGTGGTCCCAGGCTGAGCAAACCCCCAGTGCAGCCAAGCTGGAGTAGGTAGGAGATCCTCTCCCCACCCAAGCGCTGTCCCAGCAGCAGACAGGGTAGGTGGAGGGGAGGGGAGAGGACGTGTCTTTGAGTATGGATGGGAAAGGCAGGGGAGGGTATGCTTATCTTCTTTGAGATTTAAATCCTTGTCTGCTGCTCCAGCAGCAGGGGGGGTGTGGCTACACCCCCTCTAAATCTACCCTTGCTGGTGCATGTACTGCAGATATCACATTAAGTGACTCAGTGTACTTGCTGAACACCAAACTAGCCAGCTGTGTTTCTTTGGAACAGATATTCTGTTCAGGAGAGGGACACAAGTGGACTGACCACCGGATAATTAGTGTTAATGCTATCCAGCAGACTAGTTCAGCATGGGAGACAGATGCACTAGTCATATGTAACTGATAGTCTTCAAAAGTCAATTCTGGCCAGGCTGCAACAAGAAGCCCATTTTTAAATTATGTGTAATTAGAGTCTTATAGTTTAACATAACAGTAAGTTTTTCCTTATTATTATTATTATTTATATTTAATAGAAATAACTTAATAATGTATTATATAATGATCGTGGGTCCTGGTTTTCTCTGTTTAAAAATCATATATTCTCTGATTAAAACCTCCAAAAGGAGGTGTCAGCTGAACACGTTTTCTTGATATATTTACAATTTTAAAGCCATTTGGAAGCCTACCAGTGCCTCAATTACTATAATAAAATAAGTTTGAAATACGTAAACATTTTGGTGTTTGATTTTTTTATCGTGGAAAATCAGAGCTTCCCCGGCCCCCTTCACTCACCAGGATGCAGCTGTGGCTGTCTCCCTCCCACACTGCTTTGTGGTGCTGATATACTGGTACTCTGCCCATGCCATTGCCCCTCACTCTCTACCTCCAGCCCCCCAGACCTGCCGGTGCCCCTCACTCCCCATCCACAGCTGCCTACCCCACTGTAAGGGATCTCCAGCTGCCAGCATCCGCAGGTCCCTGCCCCCCACAGCAACTGAGCCTTGGCTGCTGCCTGCATGAGGCTGCTGCGGCAGAGTGGAGCGCGGAGCCCAGTTGCCCGTCCCCCATGGGCAGCATGACCAGAGCACAACCCATCGTGGGGCAGACGCAGGCTGCCCACTATGGGCTCAGGCTCTCCACCCTGCTGCCCTCCCACTGTGGTTTCCACAACCCAGCAGCTAAGACCTGGTGCTGCAGGGCACAGTGGGGCCAGGTGGAGAAACTCGGTGCAGTCACCATGAGCACTGTGCCACCACAGCGAAGTGTCCTCTGCCCATCCAGCAGCTGCAAGGGGCACAGCTACACATCACCACCCGCTGCTGCTGCCAGATGGGGAGGGGGCACCTCACCATGGTGGTGTGGCTTGTGGCAGTGGTACCACTGAGGTTCCCTGCCCTGCTTTACCCTGCCAGGTCCCACCTTCTGGGCCATGGAGGCCCTGGAGGGAGGGCAGGAGGGCAGGGACCTTGAGCCAACAGTGGCCAGCCTGCACCTGCCCCCACCCCATGCACAAATCTGGGGGCCACATGACTCCAACACTCCAGTTTTCAGTTTCTCCTGAATAGCAGTGGGGAGCCAGCCCCACCCACTGCCCTCTGGACAATAGAAGGACTTTTTAAACCTGATTTCAAAGTGAACACAGCAATGAGTTTATCTCTAAACATTTTGGGTGACTGGATAGCCTGGAGTGACTATTGGGGATATACACTGGGGTAAGAGCTGCTACTAGCCCATCACTCCCTGTCCCCTATGTACCATTCAAGGGGCATATATAGGGTGTAAGGAGTAGTCTTTCTATGCCCTCTTCTAGCCCCCAGTATGGAGGGTAGGGCTAGGCTGGGCTGAAGGTGGGAAATCTCTTCTTTATTTCATAGGGTGGCATTCTCTTCTTTTCTGGCTAACTAGCCTTGTTTTTTTACACATCCAAAGGGCATTTTTGGTACTTGCAAATTCAGGGGGATTCTGTTCCTTGATGTATACCTCTGCATGCATGGACAACTAGGTAGTCATGTCAACTGAACATGTGCACTAGTTACTGTAGCCCTTACTTTGGCTTCTCCTGGATATGTAGCTGACTTAAGACATCTGAAGCTTGACTTATACAGAGCTCATGATTACAGAATCTAGATTCGGTATGTACTTCTTACCCCACTGCTCAGTGGCTATGGCAATCACCTGGAATACCAGGTAGACATACTTGTAGAAACTCCTATTGCTACCCTTTACATCCTTTGCAATTGGAGTTGCAGCTAGCAAGGGATATGAAGGGTAGCAAGAAGGATTTCTACAAGTATGTCAGTAACAAGAGGAAGATCAGGGAAAGTGTGGGTCACTTACTGAATGGGGGAGGCGCCCTACTGACAGAAGATACAGAAAAGGCTGAAGTACTCAATGCCTTTTTCACTTCAGTTTTCACAAGCAAGGTCAGCTCCTAGACTACTGCACCTGGAAGCACAGTTTGGGGAGGAGATGTACAGCCAACAGTGGTGAAAGAACAGGCTAGGAACTGTTTAGAAAAGCTGAACATTTATAGTCCACAGGACTAAATAGAGAATGCACCTTAGGGTGTTGAGGAAGATGGCTCATGTGATTGTAGAGCCACTGGCCATCATCTTTGAAAACTCATAGCTACCAGGAGAGGTCCTGGATGATTGAAAAACAGCAAACATAGGTGCCCATATTTAAGAAAGGGGAAAAAAGGGTCCTTGGAACTACAGACTGGTCAGCCTCACCTCAGTCCCTGGAAAAATCATGAAGCAGATCCTCAAGGGGTGTGTCTACATGAGACACTACATCGCTGTAGTGACGTAGCTCATGTAGTGATGGTGATGTAGTGTTGGCTGGCACTAACCATGATGTTGCCCCTACTGTGCAGCAGCAATGAGCTCCTGCACAGTAGCTCATTGCTACTGCACAGTAGGGTAAGGAACAATCTGTGCACCACCAGCAGGTACTGCACAGTCATTTAGTACTTAACTAAAGCAAGCACTAAATAACTGCACAGTACCAACTGTACAGTGGGATGCATGTGTAGATGCACCCAAGGAATCCGTTTCTAAGCACTTGGAGGAGAAGAAGGTGATCAGGAGCAGTCAGCATGGATTCACTAAGGACAAGTCATGCCTGACCAACCTGACTGCCTTCTATGATGAGATGACTGGATCTGTGGATGAGGGAAGAGCAGTAGACACAATATACCTTGACTTTAGCAAGGCTTTTGATACAGTCTCCCACAACATGCTCTCAGGCAAGCAAAGGAGTATGGGCTGGATGACTAGACTGTAAGGTAGATAGAAAACTGGCTGGATCATTGGGCTTAGAGGGTAGTAATCAGTGGCTCGATGTCTAGTTGGCAGCCTGTATCAAGTGGAGTGTCCCAGGGGTTGATCTTGGGGATGGTTTTGTTCAGTATCTGCCTCAACAACCTGGAAGATGGCAGAGAGTGCACTCTTAGCAAGTTTGTGGATGACAAAGCAAGCTGTGGGGAGAAGTAGATATGCTGGAGGGGAGGGCTAGGATTCAGAGTGACATAGACAAATTGGAGGATTGGGCCAAAAGGAATCTCATGAGGTTCAACAAGGACAAGTGCAAAGTCCTGCACTTAGTACGGAACAATCCCATGCACCAGTACAGGCTGGGAGCTGACTGGCTGGGTAGCAGCTTTGCAGAAAAGGACTTGGGGGCTACAGTGGACAATAAAATGAGAGAACAAGGCTTATTTAGTACCTGAAGATGGGGTTCAAAAGAGGATGAAGCTAGACTGTTTGCAGTAGTGGCAGATGGCAGAACAAGGAGCAACGGTCTCGAGTTGTATTAAGGGAAGTTTAGGTTAGATCTTTGGAAGAAATTTCTCAGTAGGAGGGTAGTAAAACACTGGAACAGGTTACCCAGAAAGGTTGTGAACTCTCCATCCTTGGAGGTTGTTAAGACCTGGCTAGGCAAAGCCTTGGCTGGGATGATCCTGCTTTGAGCAGGGGGTTGGACTAGATGACCTCCTGGAGTCCCCTTCCAACCCTAATTTTCTGTCATTCTGTGCTAGGTTCTGCATCAAGAGTAGGTTTCAACCAGATTGTTTTACTTCCCAACACAGCACTGTCACCACAGTTCAGCCTCACCTGGGTGCTGGAGGCCCTGGGGATTTGAACCAGAGCTTTTCTTGCTTCCTAGCACAGGACACTAACCATTACGGGTCAGTCATGATTTGTTCCCTCATGTGGTTCTTTTAAAGCTGAGTCTCTAATATAGTCCTTGAGGGAAAAAAAATTTGGGGATGGGGGACAGAGGTGGAGAGCAGTGCAGCCAGGAAGTTTTTTCCTCACTGTAAGGTCACCAGCCATAATCCATTCCAAGGACCAATTTCCTTCAAGAACAGTAATCACCTTACTAAGCCATACACCCTCCAGCCTACTATGTTCCTCTTGGCCCCACATACCTCACTTGCATAGCTGCCAGCTTTGAAAGAAGCAAATGGGGAATGGTCTGGGTAATGTGGTAGTCAGAGTGTTGTGCTGGAAAGTCAAAGACACCCAGGTTCAAATCCTCTTTGGGTTAAGGGGAGAACAACAGCTACGGCTTCCAAGGTGAGTACCTTAGTCACTCAACTATGGGATGTAAGAATCTAAATAGTTACTATGGTATTCGGAGTAAAAGATACGCGCACGCACACACACGCACATTTTCTTAATACTAGTTTGGGCACATATGTTGTCTATGCCTCTAGATGAGTAAATACCAGTAATGCGTTCTAGACACCCAGAAATGGCCACTAACAGCACAGACTCATAGGGCACCTACACACGTGACAGATGCCTGCTGATACATGCTAATTAGCACACATTGAAGAAGACTCAATTAATCAAGTCTGTTGGAACATACTAATTAACATGCGCCAGCAGCCTCCACGTCATGTGTATTTAGTGTCTTCACATTTCAAAATGGCAGCTGAGGCACTTTAACTAAAGCTCATCAAATGAAATTTAGTTAAAGTGTCCCCACTGCCATTTTGACGTGTGGGATGCTAAATACATGTGATGCTCTGGGCACTTCAAGTAGAGTGGTTCCCCTGTTGGCAAGCTCCAGACAGGTGGGGGGGGGGGTGGTCATAGATAATCATGAAACAGCCACAGAAATTGAAATATGCTTTTTATTTTTAGATGCTGATTCTCCTATTCAGGGTTCAGTGCTTATAGATATGTCACAAGATATGGGAAGCCCAAACTGCTTTGCCCATACTGAATCAATTTTGTGTACAGACAGAAAGCCACGACTGCTGGTCTAAAAGAGACTGAACTGTGAAAGGCCCTAAATATGTCTGCTCTACCAAACTAAGCATTCAGATTTGATAAAGAACTAATGTGCATGAAATGTACTCTGTCCAAGTTTGTGGACGATACTAAATTGTGGGGTGAAGTGAACACACTGGAAGGTAGGGAACGACTACAGGCAGACTTGGGCAGGTTGGAAAAGTGGGCAGAACACAACAGGATGAAGTTCAACAAGGACAAATGCAGAGTGCTGCACCTAGGACGTAAAAATATCCAGCACACCTACTGACTGGGAAATGACCCTCTTAGCAGCAAGAAGCGGAAAGGGATCTCAGAGTCATAGTGGACTCCAAGATGAACATGAGTCATCAGCGTGATGAAATCATCAGTAAAGCTAACTGCACTTTATTATGCATCAGCAAATGCATGATAAATAAAAGCAAGGAGGTGATACTTACCCTCTATGTGGCATTGGTCAGACCGCAGTTGGAGTACTGCGTCCAGTTTTGGGTGCCATACTTTAAGAAGGATGTGGATAACCATGAGAGGGTCCAGAGGAGGGCCATGCATTTGGTTACGGGTTTGCAGGCTAAGACCTAGGAGGAGAGACTAAGGGACCTGGACCTCTTCAGCCTCCACAAGAGAAGGCTGAGAGATGATCTTATGGCTGCCTACAAATTCCTTAGTGGGGTGCAGCAAGGAACCAGAGATGCTCTGTTCACCAGGGGACCTCTTGGGGTAACAAGGAGCAATGGTCAAAAACTGACAGAGAGCAGATTTAGGCTGGACATCAGGAAGAACTTCTTCACGGTGAGGGTGGCCAGAATTTGGAATGGGTTTCCAAGGGAGGTGGTGCTCTCCCCTACCTTGGGGGTCTTTAAGAGAAGGCTGGATAGGCATCTGGCTGGAGTCATCTTGGCTGGGGTCATCTGAACCCAGCACTCATTCCTGCCCAAGGCAGGGGGTTGGACTCGATGATTTGTTGAAGTACCTTCTGACCCTAGCATCTATGAGTCTGTGAATCTATAATAAACTATCAAGATCTCCATATGCATGATGGCGTATGGAAGAATTTAGTTGTCATTACAGACAATGTCTTCCTTATTCTATTTAGAGAGATCCCACTGGATTTTAAAATAATATGCATAAAGCACCATAGAAATACAGCCATCTCTGTATTAGAAAGAGGAAACCAAGAAGTATATTGGACAGCAGTAGGAGGGGAGGGAGACATTGCTTAATAAAACCCTAATCCAGTTTTATGAAGGCTACTATAGGATTCTTAATGTCATAGGAGAGTTGTTCCCAACCTTTTTAGCCTCAAGGCACCCCTCAGAAAATGCAAGCTCATAGATTTCACTCATTTTTTTAATTATAGCAAAATAATAGAGCAGTTCTGTTACAAAGAACTCAGAAATGCCATGGCAGAGCAATGCATTTGACACTATGGATTCCCAGTTGAAATCTGTGGGTTTTATCTTGAGAACTGCATGTCTACCTGCACACCTTACAGTACCAACATTGCATGGCACCCTTGAAAAGATGTCACAGCATCCTGATTTAGCATCACTGTGATAGGGACACAAGACTGGGAGGTGCTTCTGAGGTTATGGAATCCAGTCCCCTGAGATCACAGGCACTTCTTCACCAAAGGACTCCCCCAGATTACCACTTCTTATCCATAAGTGCATGGACCAGCATCTGAAACACTAAGAACAAGGGAGTCTGGGGTATTGCCAGTGCCTTGCTACTACAGTGACAGTGAAGTAATTGGATAATGTAAGCTGAGAAGGTTCTAGTAAAATGATTTTGCCCCATGCTACAGAGGAAGGCAAAACCCTCATGGTCTGTTCTAATTTGATCTCGGAGAAGAAAAAATTCTTCCCACCCCAAACTTAGCAAACAATATGACCCTGAGGGGAAGAGCAAGGCCCTCTATCAAGGAACCTCTGGGCTTTCTAGTACTGGAAGGAGCATTAGCAAAGTTCCAGTCAACAAATTGAATGAGCTTTAGTTAAAGCACCTCCACCACCATTTTCAAGCACAGGGATGCTCATACACAAGATGCAGAGGCTGGGGGAGCATGCTAATTAGCATGTTCCCGCAGACTCGATTAATTGAGTCTGCTCTGACGCACCGTAATTACAGCACGTCAGAGCAGCTTCCCTGCACGTCAATAGGCATCCAAAGAAATGAAGGATCCTTGCCCCCATAACGTGGCTTAAAGGATCATTACAAAATGTCTCTCCTTGGATAATTAGACATATTCTAATTTCCAGTCTCAATTTATCTGCCCATTTTTAGCCATCTGACCTTGTGCCAACATTTTTCAGCCTAAAAAGCAATTCACCTTCCTTATTTTGCCTCACATATATACTTGCAAAGAACAATGTTTAGGTAGAGTAGATATGACTTTGATTACATTTACTTTAAAAATGTAAGACATCATTCAAGGACACTTCTAAATAAAGTAGTGTCAGAAGATAGACAAAGTTGGCAGAAGTATACACCAATGTTTTTTAATGTGACATGTAAGTCTCAAATAGCAACTGTACTGTTAAGTGTTTTGTCATTGCAGAGAACTAGGTATCCCTCTAATAAAAGTCTAGCACATAGCAGGTGTTGGAACTGGAAATGCAATTTCCCAACTAGGCAAACATCCAATATTTATGAGCCAAGTCTATGAAAACAACTGAAACTAAGCCCATTGCTGGTAGGATACAATAATTTTAAAGACAAATTAAATAGCTTTTCCACTGTAAGAAGAAGAATTGCTCTCCCTTTCCTTATGTCTGCTAATATTTCTAAAAGTTTGTGAATGTATTATACCATGCTAGAGAAATCATATAGGATATTAACATACAGCCACTAGCATCCTTGTGGCTAAAGCAAGTACTTAAGCTTTTACCCGTCAAAGAATGCAGGGATGATAAGAAAAAAAGAGAGTTGGGTTCAACTAATTAAAAAACCAAAACAAAACAAAACAGAAATGCCCCATACTTGATTCCACAGAAATGTTTGTACTCCACTGACAGAAAGTAGCACACTTTCGAGAAAGAGAAAATAGCTTGCTAACCTTCAACTCTACCTCTAAACCTTCCTAGCTGAGGAGGCTGTGTTTAGACCCCCAATTAAATTCAGGTTTCTATTCTGACTTGATAATGCTGAAATCTTGCCAGATATTTTCCCAAGTTTTTTGCCATCTTGGGTAGAAATTTCTCAGGAGCAACAGCTGCTGTAGGATTTCAGGAACTAAAACATATACCCTCCTTCCAGTTTTGGATCCAAGCCAGAACCAAAACTGTAGGGTTAGGGTTGGCTCATGGGATTCAGATTTTGAACCCCCACCCCCTGCTGAAATTTGAAGACGTTCAGTTTCGCACTGTGTCAGACCCTCTGTGATTTTAAGTATAAGACTCTGTGGCTGCCAGACAGAGGGATCTGAGCCTGTCAACACACTTAACTCTGCAGGCAACTCTAAATTTGCTTGAGAATTTCCTGTCTCCCACTGATAAGGCTCCTGTCTCCCTTTGGTAGACCACCTACATCAAACTACAAGACCATGGAAAACAAGATACTCTTCATGGGTGTTAGCACAATTTGGATGGTGCTAACATCATCACACACAGCACTGACCTATTTGTATCAGGGAATTGCCATAGAGCATTGTTATGCAGAGAACTAAGCTGATAATTCATGAAAAAGGAGCCTATTCAATTCATTTAAATTTGTCTTTCAAGATTAAATTCACCTCTCTGTAGAGGGCCAGCAGGAAGGCTAGGCTGTGATGGTTCCCTCAGATCAGTAGAGAGAAAGTAAGGCTAGTGTGGTACATAGGCTGATAGTCGGTCCTCTGCATAGGGATGAATGTCGACCTTTCTGAATTGCCCAAGAGGAGACTGATTTTCATAAATATATCTGCTGCTCACAACTGTGTGCTAACATACCTTTCTTAGGCAGGAGTCATTTCTAGACAGTTCATTCTTAGTACTTAGTATTTAAAATGCAGGCTTCAGAAGTTGGTTGTTGTTGTTGTTGGACACAATGGTCACAGGGCATCAGGTTTGTCCCATTTTAATAAGTAAAATTCTTTTCCTTTTTTTTTAAGGACTGGGCAACTAATCCAAAACCCCTGTAATAATCCCTTTCTCTTGCAAAAGTATATGCCCATAAATATTTTTAGAAAAATAATTATGGGATGCACATCCTAAATGGCAGTTAGGGTGATCAGAACAGTGTTGAAAGAAAAATGCTTGGAGTGTTTGGCCTGGAAATAGGTTTCCTGCCTCCCTTAGTCAGTACCTTAACTTTTTTTTTTAAATCTGTTCTAAATGACTTGGGTGCAATACCAGAGACATTTCCACTGTGGATGTACCAGAGACTGGGAGATAGCAAAACACAACAAAAAAGGGAAATGGGAGTATGACCTGAAAATTGCTACATAATGGATGCAATCCTGGTCCCACTGAAGTCTTTAGGAGCTTTCCCTTAATATAAGTTGCTAAAATGTCACCAAACTTGTTTGGCAAACCAAGTATAAAAATACCAAAGGAGAAAATAAACTGTACATCCTAAAGAGACATTAGAAATAGCAACAATTAGTAATTAATTGGGGTCTAAACACAGCCGCCTCAGCTAGGAAGGTTTAGAGGTAGAGTTGAAGGTTAGCAGACTATTTTCTCTCTCTCAAAAGTGTGCTACTTTCTGTCAGTGGAGTACAAACATTTCTGTGGATTCAGGTATGGGTCATTTCTGTTTTGTTTTGTTTTGGTTTTTTAATTAGTTGAACCCAACTCTCTTTATTTCTTATCATCTCTGCATTCTTTGATGGGTAAAAGCTTAAGTACTTGCCTTAGCCACAAGGATGCTAGCAACAATTAGTAATAAAAAGGTATACAAGAGAAACTTGTTCCTGCTGGACAGAATTATAACATTATTATATACATTCTCTTTTGCTCATTAAAGTGCTTGGATTTTAACAAAATGCCTGACCTGACAGCTTATTAAATCTTCATCAAGAGATTAATTCAAATTGGTCTGAATGTGAACATCACTGCATAGATAAAAAAGTGGCTGATAAATTTTCAGAATGAAAATTTCCAAATGAAAAATTTCTTGGAGTGAGAATTCTTGCTGAAAATACCGAGCACCGTATGAGATTTTTTTTTTAAATGCCAGAAGGAAACTAAAAACTCGAGCAAACCTTTACTGAAGTCAGTGTGAAATTCCCAGAGTTCCTTCCAATGACCTTAACTCTCCCAGATATCCTCACCCATTTTCTAGCTATGAACTGAAGAACATCAGTTTCTAATCCTGTTTCTAATCATCCTTGTTAGGCAGATGTAGTTCTACAGTAGGGTCTTCTGCAGTATGCATATGGTAATCTAATCAGCACCCACACTTTCAATTTGCACTGTTTACTTTTTGAGGCATAAGCACTGAATTAAAAAGTGTCTAGATCTGACCACAAAGAGCACGTCTACACATACATTAATGTTCTTTAGTTAACACACATTAAACTAGTACCTCCATTGTGAGGTACTAGGAAAGTGTACATTAGCCTGTCTTAATGAGCATTAACTAAAAAGCATGGGATGCCTGTACATGTACAGTGAGGCTGCTCTGACACCCTGTAATTACAGCACATTGGAGCAGACTTGATTAATCGAGTCTGCTGCAGAATGGTAATTACTGTGCTCCAGCAAACTTCAGTGCCATGAATATCTGTGTGCCTGTGTTGAAAAATGGCAGCAGGGCCACTTAACTAAAGTTCATTTGATAAGCTTTAGTTAAAGCACCCCCGCTGCCATTTTTCAGCATGAGGATGCTGATACATGTAATGCTCTGGGTATTTTAATTAAAGCAGCTTTTGGAGCACATTTTTAAATGATGCTTTAATGCGCATTAAAATAAGCTAATGTGCATTTAAGCAAATGTGTAGATAAGTCCAGAATAACATTTCCACCTATTCAGTGTCTCATTCTCTAGGGGTATGTTTATACAATATCCTTGGTGTGGGAGGAGGGGAGAAGGGCACACTTAACCTGTCTAGGTCAGTGGTTCTCAATCTTTTTTATACCAGGACCCATTTGTAAACATCAATGGCCAGTCCCAACCCAGTGTCTTTCACTTCTGACCTGCTACCACCCACCCGCAGGCCCAAGGCCCGCAGTGTGTGGGGCAGGAGGTGGGCATTTGGGGCAGTAGGAGAGTTTATGAAGCAAGGGCACTTGCAGGCTAGAACTCTGACATCCTACAAGGGAAAAGTGATGGTTTCTCACATTTTTCTCCTATAAAGGAGAATCCATTTTTAAAGTCTGATGATCCATTATTAAAGTTTGTTTGCAACCCTTTCATATATTCTTGTGATCCGCTTTTGGGTCTCTTTTGGGTTGAGAAATGCTGGTCTAGGTAGATAATGCCTGGGTGTCTATGGGTTGGTGGAGAGAAGAAGACATTAAAATTAGGCTTGAAAGAAAGTTTTATGTCACCACCATTATGATGGATTTACTGTTGTGAGCCTGTAACAGTGACACAGTCCAAGTAAATGTAATATTGGTAATCTTGCAGAGCATGGATAGAGATGCTGTAACAGGGAACCCTAGCTCTGTTACCAGAAATCAGGCCAGCCCCTTTAAGACCAGAACTTTCTGGGTGCAACCTGTTGGCAGGGTAGGGGTTAAACCTGAGCCTTGCTGGCTAATCAGGTGACTGGAAGGGGGCAGGCCAGAACTATAAAAACCCTGGGCTGAGCTGGATAACGAGGGGTTTAACTGTAGAGGGGGTGGATTCCTGATGACTCCCAGAGAAGCTGCAGCAGCAGCAGCCCCACAAGAAGGAACATAGCAGACAGTGGGAAGCAGAAGTACAGAGCCATGGAAAATGTGAGGTGGCAGACTGCCTTCCTTAACTTTATTTTGGTTATAGCCCAGCTTACTGTTTGTGTTTGATTAGATCTAGGGGTTCATGGCCAAGACTGTAGGGGAGGAGAAGCCCTCATTAGTGTCGTGGGGCACAGTCATAAAGGGACGAAGGGCACAGTTGGCTAGTGAGTGCAGCTGTACAGGGCTAGGGGTCCAGAGCTGGCTGCAGGAAAATGGGACTTTGAAGACGGGTCCTAGTAGGTGGATTGAGGCTAGTAGCCTCAGTTATAAGAAAGGGGCCAAACCTGAAGCAGAAGACCCAACAACTCGGTGCCCAGGGGTGCAGCATGAAGGGGGTGGGCCAGAAGGCCTGGTGCCATAGTGAGCACAAAAGGAGGGCCATGGGCCCAGAGAGTATTAGGCAGCTAGAGCCTCAGAGTCAACCCCTACCTCGTGGGTTTAGGCTGGTAGGCTGAGCAAGGGAAAAATGGGGGTGAGAAGCCCATGGTGGCTGAGAACCCCAATACAGAAGTACAAACAACATCTGTGAGGCATGGGGCACATGTGGGGATGGTTGGAGCATGCAAGGACAGCCCTAGTCATCGGGGCATACAATAGGTAGTCTCCTGCTTGTAAGAACAACTAAACAATATTTACATCAAGACATGGCAGGAAAGTAAAGGCAGGATACAGGAGCGAAGTATTAAAGGACTTCAAGGGTGCCCCTCACAGGTCGCTAGAATGCTGCTGGGGATGGCAACCTGTTACCGATGCCTAGAAGGGGAGGCTTCAAGGGTCAATGTTATTTTAAACTTTACTAATATCTGGAAAAAGAAACAAACAAAACACTTAATTGAATTTCCAGATGACACTAGATTCATGTGCTCCCACTCTAGAGGCATGATAGATGATGATCCTATTTTTCAGGTCTGGTACCACCAGCTCTAGGCATGAGCCTTCAAATTCCACATGCTCTCTGTGTTGGATACTATTGAATGACATTGACTTCCTGCATGGAGAACAGATAACTAAAAGGGGATCACTTACTTTCAAGACAAGTGTAATTTTAAGGCTTCTGAAAGGCGTTATCATTATCAAATCGGGTTCTTTTCTAGGGTGTGTGTATGGGGGTGTGTATTTAAGGGAAGAGGTATGGTCTACATTTTTAATTCTTCAACTTTAGGAAACTCCAGTTTCTGGTTATGATTAAGTACCTTCTGGGGGTGGGTAGATGGGGGCATGGCATGTCCTCTCTCATCTCTATCCCAAGAGGTTCATGCTTCTTTGATTAACAGCCTTGACATTCTCTCTATTATTGGATGGCATTGCTAAATTAGGAACATAAATGAAGACAAGAAATGGCATATATGAAATGAATGAAGCTTGAAATGCAGGCAGGATAGTCATCTGGTAAAAACATGATCATAGTCACCCCACAGGCACAGGGGTTTCAGTCTCAAAGATTGGATTGAACCAAGACTGAACATCACATTTGGGTTCAGGAAGGAATTTTACCCCATGGTGACATTGGTATGGACTGTGGAAACTTTTGCCTGCCTCATAATTTGGGGGCATGGCCCACTTCCATGGATCTTTTGACCATATTTTGATAGCTGTTGCAGTGGCATGACACTGACTGCCTTTGTCCCCCTGCTTTACCTGTGGCTGGCTAGGGTGCTATGCCTTGTAGTTGTGTGATTGGGTTGACTCTGTAGTCTCAGTAATAGAGGAGATGAGGATTTGTATGGGATGGTTTGATTAGGGATGATCTTGCCTCAGGCAGTAGGTTGGACTAAATGACCTCCAGAGGTCCCTTTCAGCCTTACTTTTCTATGATTCTATGAAGACAAAACTGAAGATTAATACAAAAGGGTTATTTTAAAAGGTATATAATGAGGAACACACACTTATTTGGGGAGGGGGGAGCTGCTTTTGCTATTTTGAAATCTGTCTTTAGAATTTTATGTAGTAACTGTAATGTTATATGGATAATGATTCTCCAGTGTGCCAATGTTTACAAAGAAAAAATGAGTTAAAATACCCTTATTGTTAAATATTTCAGGATTAATTGAAAGCAAACTGAACTGACTGAATGCAAGGATCATTCGTTTTGGTTTTCTTTTGTCTCATGATACTAAATTGAGCTGAGTAAAAATGAAGCCCAACACAAATAAGCTGAATTTCTTGGAGGAGCACAAAAATAGCCTAATGCAGAGGGAGGAGGGAGGTGATTCCAGCAGTGCTAAAAATGAGGAAAGCACTAATGTAGAACAGCCACCAGTATTTTTACTAGCATATTGTATACATATGTTCTGAACAGTGAGATAATGCAATGGTAAAAATGCTGGTTCCTGGACAATACTACTGCCACTAGCACTTATGGTACTTAGTGTAGTGTGCTGCCACAAGGAGTAGGAAAGGTTATATCCCTAAAATACCCTAAAAACCCAATCCTGAGGGGTGTGGGAGACGGGGAAGGAGGGGGAATAATCACTGTGTTAGAGAACTTGCCTACCCATGTCATGACATAATTTGGTTTTGTGTAGCCCAGACTAAATCATTTGCTAGCAATGCTTTGGGAAGCATGCAGTAGTTTTGGCAGACTATACAGGGGGCTTAACATGATTAGAACTGAAGCTGGTTAGGAATTTTCAGTTGAAATAATTTTCTGATGGTGTCTAAAAACTGTCATTTTTCCATGTGGAAAATTAAGATTTTGCCATAATTCCCCACCTCCAATTTTCAGACAGAAAAACCAAAATGAAATTTGTCATGTCACCGGAATCAAATAACGTATTTCCTCTTTTTTATTTTAAATAAAACCCAAATGTTTCTTTTTGAATCAGTTCAATAAAATGTGAAACCACATTTCCCTACCAATATTTCTGAAGTTCCCTCCTAAGGGCTGAATTCTCTAGTCGAGAGCACGATTCAGCAACCTAACACCTAAGGACTGGATCCGGTCTGGGATGCTGTGAGCCAGCCGCCCCCTCTGCAGCACCCTTCTCTACAGCCCTCATTTCTGATTTGTCATGCTTACACTTACCACACTGCTGAATATCTGCAACAAGGGTAAGTGCAAAGAGCTTGAACACTTCAGGGAGATTTGTGCAGGGGTCTGGCTTGCAAACTCCAGCCCACAGCAACAAAAGGTTGCTGACCCCCTTTCTTAGACATTAATATCTGAGCTAGGTAAGACAGGGCATGGGTTGGACTGAGCAGGGTAGAATTTTTACCCACCCAACCAGACCCATGCCCCAGATCTGGCTGAGTGGGGAAAAGCCCCACTTCCCCTGCTCAGCCAGACCTGTGCCCTGGGTCTGGCTAAGCAGGAAACCTTGATTTCTCCACCTATGAAGAGGCAACTTGAGATTCCCTGTGGTGCCTCTCTGTAGATGGGGAAAGCGGGAAAGTATTTTGGGACTTTGAGGGCTCCAACAGCCTTCAGAATCCCTGCCCAAGATGGCAGGAGAGTGCAAGCAGCTCAGGTTACTTGCACTCTTCTGCCACAGAAGTAATAAATGTCCACCCCAATAAATTGGTAGAATCTATTACCACCTTTTATGATGCCACTGATTTTCCTTTCAGGTGGAGCGACAAAGGGTATCAACATCTATTTGCTCAGCATTTGTGCCACAATATGGTGGCACAAGTGAGACATCAGATGATGTCTGTTTCCACCCTCTCTGTTGAGCTTCTTTAGAGCCATAGACCCTGGAATCCCTGGGGGTTTCTGGCCACAAGCCAGTCCATGTAGCGAGTGTTCTTGAGCCACAGACTGTTGAAGTCTGCTAAGGAGAAAGGCTAGTGAACTGACAGGAAGCCAGACAGGTTTTGAAACCTGTTTTGCTTTGCTGAAGGAGTTAAAATTGAATAGTCTCAGTGGTATGTTTTGATTTTGATGAATCAACAAATTCCAGTGGAAAAAAAACCCCTCTTATCGGAAGCTTTCTGACCAAATCTACTAGTTGCCTAGTGTAGGAATATTCTCTCTCTAATTTCTATGAAGCTAAAATGCTTTAGAAGTAGATTGGTGGTTTTGAAAGTTAAACAATGGGGGTCACATTCTAGGTTCAGTTACAGTCCCAGTGAAATCAGTGAGATTGCCTGGGTGCAATTGAGGGCAGAGTCTGGCCAGCAATCAGATGCCTTTATGCATTTGTTTTGTTTGGGCCTGATTCTTCTGTTGGAGTTACTCATGTAAAACCTGTATAACTGGGGCAGAGTCAATCATTTCTCAACTTGTACCAGATCCATATAGCAAGATAAAGAAATAAAACTACTAGGGCCCAAGCAAACAAATCAGATATGCTTAATGAAACTATTAAAGACTGAAAAGTTGTCAACTTAATTTAGAACAGATGAGGAGAATGAATAGACAAAAGCAAAGCAAAGCAAACAGGAAATGGTAAAGAATTCAAGGAGAGAAAGGAAAGTAAATCAGAGAAACAATATTAGAATAGACTTAAAAAAAAAAAGTCAACATCTCCCCAAAACACAGCCTCCTCAGAGGGAAACCTCTCCCTGACCTAGCAGATGTTGAAGGCAGCTTTGGCTTTCCAGAGCTGGATTTAACTCCATCAACTTTTTTGTAAAAACATATTACTCCTCTTATTTTTATTTTAGAACCCATCGTTGTCACTTTTTCAGTTGAGAAAAACATAGTTCTCCAGTACTTAAAACTTCAGGTAAAGGCATTACACTTTTACCAGTATACTTGATTGGAAACTGGTTTGTACCTATAACAGAACTGAAGTCCAGCACATATAGGCTGGTTTAAAAATGTTGGTGTCACAACCCAAAGTTGTGATTTTCTTGTTTGTGTGTGCTTTGGCATCGCTAAATTGTGTTCCCGCTAAATTGCAGCTCTTTTGCATGGTGGAGTGTTCTGTTGCAATTAAGAACCCGCGTGCAGGAGTTTTTTTCCCGCCAGTTTTGTAGCCTTCTTTGCATCGTGCATTTCTTTTGCATTATGGTGATGCACGGTACAAAGAAGTTCCCGCCATTTGTATTAAGATTTCCGCCACATTATTGGCCAATCTTAATATAGGCACACGTGGCGGCTATCCTTAAGAGGGCAACAGAGGTTTAATCTGTTGAACCCACGGAGCTTCAACAACTCCGTGGGACCTAATTTCCGAACCCTCGGAGCCTTAACAACTCCGAGGCACATAACATCTAGCCTCTCCCCGTCGCCGACCGCAATCCTAGACGTATCCCTATCCTATGGACCCAATTGTCGAACCCACGGAGTCTTAACAGCTCCGGGGGACCTGGGAACTGAGTAACCCACGGAGATACAGCTGCTCCGTGAGAGAGAATTGTTAAACACGCGGAGCTTAAACCACTCCGGGGTCAAGGAACCAAGTCTATCAGAGTCCTCCACCGAGAACTCAAGCGGAGCTGTGCCTGGAAAGCTGACCAGCCTACACCGTGACCACCTTGGGTGTAAGTAAATAATCTTTTCAATCAACCATTACGCCTCCGTGACTGATTCTAGCTCGAGCGTACCATACCACGCCGCGGTTTTCTCCGGCCCCGCGTGCCCGGGCTGCTGGCCACAGCCTGTGTGCACAAAGACGGGCCCGACTCGCCCCCGAGATCGGGAGCCGGCCTGCACAGTTGAAACTCAGTCTAAGATCCCCACCCCCACCCCGGCAAATGTGTATTCTGTTGGCTACCAATCTAAACTATGCTGCTTCCAGAAAAGCGCATAACTTAGATCGATTCTGCCTTGAACTTTTTGAATGTCTGTACCTAGCCCAGATACCAATTTCAACACACAGAAATTACCTATCTGCACAAAATGGTCATCTCTGTCCAGATTGCCTATTGAGGGGCTTTTGAATTTACATATTAATCCAGGGGTTTAGCTGTAATACCCTGACAAGAGAAGGTGAAAGCAGGGACAAGACTTGATAGGGAAGTGTGGTGAGATGTATGCCATTTCTCTCTCAAAGCCCCAGTCCCGTTGAAGATTCTCACTGCATCCTTTGCACCAAATGCCTAGTACACAGCACGCTCTGCATTACAACAGACAGGTAGATCCATTCTTGACACACAAACAATGCACTGTACATACCTTTCCATTTTCGTCCTTCTCATGACCATGGTGAGTCTAGACTCCTTGCTAAGACAAAGGTAAGACGTTCTTTGAAATGCTACTTGGGGGATTTCTGGGTGCTAAAGATACCCACCACATATAGCCAGCAGAAATAGGAACTCAGTTTTTTACAATGGGTTTATAAAATATAACTCCTTTATGTGGATCTGTATTGATTCTGTGCATGGGATTTTCAGGAGCACTTCATGTTGACCTAACTGGCCTCACTGCTGCCAAGAGTAGCATTCCCATTGACACCAAAGGGAGCAGAGTTAGGCCACTACTATGTGTTTCTGAAAAATCACCCCAAGTTTGCTGGAGTCTAGGACCACTGAATTCCTAAACTGGTTAGAGCAGCCTTCTTAGCAGTATCATCAGATTGGTGCCAAAGACATTTTACATACAGTTCTCCTTTCAGTTCGTACAGGTTTACAATTGATGGTGTCATTAGGAACTTTTTATGGGCACTGAAAATTCAAGTACATTTTGAACCTCACTTGTTGACCGATTTTGAGAATTTTCAATTTTCATATACATCTCATGGGATAAAAAGCTTCTTGTTTCTTCAAAAATGAACTTTCTTGACTATGACCATAGGAGAAGTTTCAACTTAGGACAAATACTTGATTTCATTAGAAAAAAAATGAAGAATGAAGTACAAGAAACAACAAATATACAGGTGGTAAGATGACCTGAAATTTAGCGCTTGTAATTTGTTAATACTTTTTTATTGTAAATCATTATTTGACTTCACTCCCGCAGGGTCTAAAAACTAAAAATGCTAGTTACCAGGAGTGGGCTTAACTTCTACACTTCCAGACAGAATCTCTTTAAGTGGAGCAAAAACATCACTAAGATTCAAGATCATCTCATTTAATCTCTAGCAGAATGGTTGAAGTGTTGCTTGCCAGCATTTCAGTAATAGACCGCTATGTTTACACTGTAGATTTTCTGTCTTAAAACAGAGTATAAATATTTCTAGTTCCTCCTCATGCATGTCAGTATAATTCACCTAGTTTGCCTATAAGTGTCATATGGGGACTGAATATTCAGTAGGGAACTGAATGTAAAGTGAAAGCATAGGGCGGCTCTTGAATATGTTCAGGAAGCTCATTGCATGCATAGCTGACAGAAAAAACCATGGCAGGAGAATATTTGTGAGAGAAGTTAACAGGCCAGCACTTGAGGCTTGCCTGAATGGCTGGAGGAAGACTAGTTATCCAGAGTTTTGGAAGTTACAGACAGAAGCTTACCTTTGGTGCAACGGAGAAGAAGCCAGAGGATTAATTCAGAGAGAGGGGCAATGACTTGACGAAAATAAACAAGAGGTATTTTAGTGGCATTGTTTGTGTCATCTAGAAGGGAGATTAGGAGGATGCTAGGAAGGCCAGAGGAGAGGAGGTAAAAAGTAACAAAATATACTCTTCCAATGTGAAAGACAACAAAATTTGCTTTCACACAAGCATACACTTGCACATGCAGATGCCTTCAGTTTACTCCCCAAATCCCATATGGATTGAAAAATTGGACGAAAGGCAGTAAGCAAAGAGCAATGACCAGAACCGGATCCAGGATTCTGCAAAGCGGCTGTGTGGGAACTGTGAGCAGCACTGCAGGGTTGGCTGCACCCTCCACTCCCAGCTTTCTCTACAACCCGCAGTGGGGCAGACTGTGCCATGGGACCAGCAGTAGGGGACTTTTTTAAGTCCCCAAAGCAGATAAGAATTCCTTCCCCCTTCTCTGCAAAGAGGCAAGTCCCCTTTCTCTCCCCACCCCGCTTCCTCTCCTTCCTCCACCTGCCATTATTCCCATTGTCTTGGGGTGAGCAGAACTCCATAGCTACTCCAGCTAGGTTGTGTGGGGGCCAGGTTTAACCTGGGATGACAGCTGTGGTGGGGAGCAGTGTTGCTCCTTCCAGCATCTGCTCCTGGGCTGGTGAGAAACACCCAGGGGACCAGGCAGAGAGAGGAAACCTAGCTACCTACTGTTGCTGCCACTGTCCCAGGCTGAGCCCAATCCTTTCGCAGCCCAACACAACAGGAGCTCCCCTTGCTCCAGGACAGTGGTAACAACAGTGGTGACAGGTGGGGGAGGGCAGAATGGGAGGGATGGAATGTGCCAATGTGCCTCTGAGCATGGAAAAGAAGAGAAGGGGGGAATTCTTACCTTCTTTTGGGACTTAGAAAAAGTCCCTGACTGCTGTTCTTGCTATGTGGACAAAAAAAGGATGCAACCACACCACTGCACCCCCTATGGATCTGCCTCTGGCAAAGGCAGAGTATCAAGACATAGGTGGTATCTACTGGAGAACTATAGGCATCAAAGTTAAACCCAATCTTGTTTACTATTTTTATTAAACAATTTGAAAGAGGCGTGGTTAAACTACATGCAATTACATTTTCAGAAGATACTCAAGTGAGACACATTGCAAACATTGCTGAAGACAGGAAAATAAATACACCAAGGGACAGAGACAAGTTAGAAAAATGGACAGAAAATACGAGATTCAGTATGGAAAAATCTAAGCTAATTCCTCTGAGGAAAATTAATGAGAAAGGCATTTAACTAGGAAGGAAAATGCTGGAAAGCAGCAATGCTGAAAGAGATCTAAGCATGACTCGGAACAGTTAATTAGATATGAATTTATCATAGGCTATGACAGCATTAGGCAAAAAAACTGGTGCAATTATGGTTGGCATGTGCAGAAATAAGATATCACTGAGCTGAGAGCTGAAAGAAGTGTATTGCCTCTGGCACACCTCTAGGAGTACCTTCAGTTTAGGGCACCTCAGTGCCAAAAGGATGTAGACTGATTGGAGGGACTTCAGAGAAGATCAACAAGTATGATTAAGAGGCTGGAAGGAATGACTTAAGGAACAATTAAATACATACTGTAGAAGTGAGCCAAAAGAATGACTTAAGTGGGGTTAACAAAGGGAGATAACCAGAGTCGAATTTCAGAGAGTTAGGAACTCCAAGTATAGAGGGGAGCTGCAGGAAGGTAGAACTAGGAGAAAGGGCAAATATAAGCGTATAGCAAGATTAAAAACCCTGCTTTACCCTGGGTGCATTTACATATAAAATTAGCATGGCTGAATAAACTCTGGCACAGGTCACACTGGAGTTTATTGCTCCTGGGTGCTGCATTTGCACATGCACCTGGGACCATAGCACATTGAACTAGGGCAGAGCAGCCCCAGCTGGCAGGGGGTCCTGGGCAGGGGTCAGCCTGCTAGCCCAGGGCTGTTCTGACTCAACTCAGTGTGCTGTGGAGCAGGTAGCTGGGGCACAAGGGTGCTACAGTGCAGGGCTAGCCAGAAGACAGCCCCTGCACTGTAGCACCCCATGTGCCTCAGCTAGCCCCGTCAGCGTCTACAATGTGTTGCATTGAAGTCAATACCTCCGCCATAGGATAGTACTTGTGTCTCGCAGTACTGTCCTACAGTGTAGATAATTAGTTTACTGTGGCCTAATGGCACTGCACATGTAGACACTGACGTTTTACTGTGGAGCTAATTAGTCAGTTCCATAGTAAACATTCCATTTTTCCAAACAGAGGTCACATGCACACACACGCACACATGCACACACTCCCTTCCCCTCTCTCACTTGCTCAATAAATATACCTTGCACAGGTGCACACACTTATACACAACATTTCTAGAATACTAGATCATATGTGCCTCCCTGCCTAACTACTTTCTTGTCCACAGGTCCAGTTTCATGCTTGGTGAGGTTTGTGTTGGTCCAGGTGCCTTGCTCCCTGATTCTTAATTGTTTTCTATTCTCCAGTAAAGTTTCTTGTGTATAGCTTATGCCATAGTTGGTGGTAGGGAGGAGGGGAGGGAAGGGGGCCGGCTGTGGGGACCCCTCCATGCTTGCTTTTAGATTTCATCAACATCTCTCTGAAACATGCCTTTTGTTCCTTCTCTCTGGATACCCTTTTCTTCTGCTCAGCTGACTATAAAGTGTTTATTTTTATTCTCAGGAGCATGCTATTTTTACCTCAATCATGCCAAGTTCATCAAAGATCTCAGTATCTAGTGGTATTGCAAGTTTATCTCAAGGATAGTACGTTGGTAACAATGATTAAATATCTCCAGTCGATTTATGAGGCATTGTTATGAGGTCCATATTTCACAGATGAAAGCCTGGAGGATAACATCTGATCTTGGTTTAAAACTGAATTCACATGCATTCTAAATCCTGGCTCTGAACAAAATACGGGTTGGGCTAGTCTTGTGTTTTTGCTTGTTCACCTCTTATTAATGGAAAGATCACTGGAGAGCATACTGTGTTATAATGTCTGTGGCTACAGAGTTATTCAGTAATGCCCACTGGGCTTCAAATTCATGCCCTACATTAAGATGAATTAACTTTCAGGTGTAGACAAGCCCTTAGGTATATGTCTTGTTTAAGGGTTTTGCTCCTGTTATAGCTGAAGCTAACAGAAAGTCATTTAACTTGACTGTTTCAAAAGATTTTAGTTAATTAACTAAAATATTTAAAAACACTAATCTAGATGCTGAGCAAGTGTATGATATAATTTAGGGTTTATCCTAGCAACAAATTAATTTCATAGACATTAATTTAGTGGCCATGGATTAATAATGCAAAATCTGCTATCTAAACCAACTTGTAGTAGAAAAATTTATTGTTAAAAGGTGTGAACAAGCAGCTGGTAGCTGGCACATTATTGCTGTCTGGCTTAAAGGGATGATTAGAACAAAGTACTTACTTAAGCACAGAAACCATTTACAGTGTTTTGAAGACTACCCAGCAAATCACTCAACAGAATGGAGTTCTCATTCAAGATCGTTTCTGTCACCAGTTTTTGTTCTCATTTGTAGCAGGTGACCTGGATGGGACCTTTTTAAAACAACTTGTGTACTCCTTACCTAGCTGAGTAGTGGCTTTCTTGTTAGTTGCCACAAAATATAGGCAGACTTAGGGTTACACATGCACTCTTGCTACCCAGTACTGCCTAATGGACATACATGAAATTAATTTCCCTCTCTTCTCAACATTTTGAGATGGGATCAGTAGAATAGTGTTCATGAGATCCAGATGATAACCAAATAGTCTTAGTTTGTACAAGTATGCACATCCTCATCCAGCCAAACATCCCAACCCCTCCATTTACAGCTCATACCATACACATCTCTCCAAATCAGTCTTACTAGGCCTGATAGCAAAAGGCCCAATATATGTACATTTGTGGGGTGAACTGGAGGTGAGGGGGGGGGGGTAACAGTGCAAGAAATGATCCTTATGAGATCCTCTAGGATCTGTGATACCTCAGAAAGGAGATGGAGGACCCAGAGCCCTCAATTCACCCTTCAACTACAGCAGCCTAAGTTAGCTTGTCAGAGAAAAGAGCCTGTTTATATCCTCATGGATGATGTACTGAAATACAAGATTACATGGGCCTTCTCAAAGCCAGCATTGCTCCACACTACTCCATTTACACAAGGCTGTAGGTAAATCTCAAAGTGTAGCATCCTGTACTTCTCTTCCAGCACACACATTCTCTACCTCCTAACTACACTCACATACATATGCACTGCCTAGCTCTGCACACATCCCACCCCTTCCCTCCCACAAATGCCCCTACCACCCCCTCCTCACAGTCTACACTGATAGATGTGAAACCATAGGCAGATATTTGCCACAAAAAACACTTCCCACAGCCCTCCCTTTAAACTTTTTTATATAAGTTACCACCTACTCATGGGTTTCCTTTAAAATTGAGAAAAGTAACACATATATCCCCAACTCCTCACAAATATGAGCATCTTTCTCAACATCTTTTGCCGATATAGATTTCAATAGCTTTGTCATGAATTTCTGTGTCCTTAACACCAACGCCCAAACCTTTTTCACCTAAATATTTGCCTGGCCTTCTACACTTTTCCCAACCCCCATCTCTGCAAATCCAATCTCTTTCCTTCCCTTCCAGACAGCATATGGATTTGTACTGTGTGAAGTGTAGGAATTTGATAGGCTGTAGGCTTAGCTAGCAACAAGGTGAGTTGTCATTCTTTTTTCACCTGGCAAGGAGTTCCACTTTGTTGTCTGTGAAGTCACTCTCCTGTGGTCAAGAGTCTCCCCCTACTGGTTAAGTACTGCATAGTTCCAATGGCATATAGCTATCATTAAAGCTGGTGATCCCACAAAGAAGAATATCTCCCAGGTAGCCAAGACCAGTCCCACATGCAAAGTTGAAAAGACTTGGACTGGACTTGGAGAAGGTAGTAAATTGGGATATTCTGCTGCTGAGCTGTCCTGGATTACCTAGGGTTTTTGCATGGATGTGAAGCTTAATTCCTAACTATAGTAGGCCGGTTCTCAGCCAATGTAAATCACTGCAAGGCTCCATTGACTTACACTAGCTGAGGTCCTTGCTCTCACTGGCTTGAATATTGTGAGCCTAGATCTTGTGAACAAGCAGATCACAGCAACCTGAGGAAGGGAGCTTTTTTCAAAAGCTTATCAAACCTCTTTCCCAAATATACACTTGGTCCAATAAAAGATACCACAAAAAAACAACAACGACCCGTGTCACTTGTGCAGATCACATTACCCACATCTGAGTCTAATGGAATTGGGTACAATCTTCTGACTGGCTGCAGAGAGAAGTAGGCACTTTTCCCCTATTGCTGTCTGGCTCTCCAAATGTAGCGCAGTACCTAAGGAGACCCTAAGGTTGCACACCAACAGAGCAATTTGAGAACAGATGCCTTTATTGGATATGCAGGGGGTATTTTGTTTGTTAGTTTGTTTATGAGACAAGTTCTTTAATGTGTTCTTCTTGCCACCAGCATCACCTCAGTCTTAAACTTGTCCAGGCAGCCAGCTGCCCTTCATTTAGGAGCTGATCTCAACAAAGCATTCAGGGATAGATCATGATGTTTCACCTTTGATTCAATTTACTGTATCTTTATATCCAATGTCCTTCTCTACTCTAATCCTAATTCCACCAGTATACAAGAGCACATAAAATGTCCTGTGCTTTCTCCATTCACACATCAGCCCATATTCCTGTTTAGCCATCTCGTCTTCCTTCACCCCCAAAACACATTTGTACACTGTTGCTCACGCACATTTTTTAATCAGATACAATCTACTGTCACTGTATTGTACACAGTAGCCTTCTTATTGGAAGATAAGACATCAGCACCCCTTCCCACAGCATCCATATGCTTTTGCACACAACTCATCTACTCCTGCCTTTCCATGCAAATTTATCTTCCTCTCCGGCACCAGAAAGTAGTTCCCAGCACAAACTTCTCTCTCTCTGCCAAAAACTGAAACACAATCCTCACACATACATCTACTCTTAACCCAGTCTACAAGCAGTAGATACCTATTGCCTATCACCCTTATCCATGGCTCTCCTGCATTCAGCAACCCATTCCATAGACTTTCCCCAAACCAAAAACAGACACCACCAAAACGGCCATGCATGCACATATAGCTTCCTTTATCCTCCCACAGCATCCTCTACCTCTACAGCCAAATAGATTCCCAGAATTTACCCTTACTCCCTGGTATTCATGATCTCATGCACTTATTCTTCCCCAGAAAGCTTCTCCCTGTTCTTTCATCCTGATCACCTCCTCCACCTCTCTTCAGCACACAACTCTTACACTTCTTCGAGAAGCCTGTACTTTCACTCACAAATAGTCATAATGCTCCCCATGTGCAGGCCATTACCTGTCATCTACTTTCCACACTTTCTCCTACACCCAACTTTTACCTGCCCTAAGGTCCCCTTGCCACTCAGTCAACTACTTTCAAAGTCCTTTCACATGTGGAACGTCCCCATATATCATCACTCCTCTTACCCTCCAGTGGTAACATTTATATGATTTTACATGGGGCACGAAGGCAATCTGTACTCTATATATGTGCCTTCTCTTTCTTTTATGCACCCCATGTCTTTGCTTCATGTTTATGCTCTTCATATTCCACTTTTTGCTACCCATATATTTCTCAGACTCCACATCTTTGTATTTCCTTTCACACTCCCTCTGGCCTACGTAACCCCTGTTATCTCACATACTCATTTTACATTCATTATGTCACCCTTCACAACTAAAAACTGTCTTCTTAGGCAACTTCCTTGATCCTTCCCTCAGTGCCATACAACATTACTTTTCTTTTCTTCACGCACTTGCCCCTCCTCCCCACACTCTTACAAGCTCCTTTCACCTTTACCTGTCCCCGCTTGCTCCTGCCTCTCCATACACAAGTGCTTTCCCTTGCCTGCTCCACAACAAAACCACAAGTGCCTCATTTAGATGCCGCACATGCATTCCTCAGCAGACTATTTCTGTACCTCTCTCCAAACACACAACCTTTTCTTCTCCTCCCCCAAACACCCTTTGTGACCCTGAATCCATATCTTACACTTCCCCCCCCCCCCCCCCCCACAGCACCTCCCATGCCTCCTTCATAGGCGCCAACAATCACAGGCACCAATAACCTTCACCTTTACCCCTCACCCAGTCCCCAGTCCACACCCTGTTATCCCTCCCATTCATAACTTCATCTATAGTCTCCCAGGCACACTGCTTGTGCCTACAAAGATCTTCCTTCTCATCTACCTGCCACAGGAATACCTATATGCCTCTTTTCCACTTTATACCTGTTCTCAGTACCCAACAACATAGCATCCCCTTCTCCTTCAGCACACCAGTTTCTCCAAAATCCTAACATGCGTCACTTAGTTCCCCCACAAAAAGCCTCTTTTGCATCCTTTACCTCTGTCAATGGCCACCTACTATACCACACTCCTCTCCCTAGCCCTGCTATTATTCCTGCCCCCCCCACGCAGCCCCATTTCCTTATGCGCTCTTTCCCACTCCCACCTTCATACTTAGCCTCTCTTCTCCCCATCCCCTCTCTCACACAGAGCTCTTCATACCAACACATGTAGCCGAGACCAATCTTCATACTACCAGCACCTGGAATCACTAGTTACCTCTCTGCTGCTTTTGTCCATTGTGCCACAAAGCACGGGGATATTTATCATTTTGTTTGAGGTTTTGCAGACACCTTTGTCAGCAAGTCCAGCCCATTACCTTCTTAGACAGAGCAGGTATAGGTACTCTGTCTTTTTTTTCCACGGCATTTTCCTGTAGGTACAGGAGTAAGGCAAACTTCAAACACCATGTGCATTCCTTCTACAGTGGAATTGCACAAACTGAATGCCGCATGCGGTCTGAAAGGTAGTAACTCTTATGAACAGAGTGGACCGTATGTCATGCATCCCTGTCTGTTAAAAAAAAAATCCCCTCTGCTCTTCTCTAAATAACTGGTCTTGCAATAGAGGAACCAGAGAATGCAGTCAGAGCAGCCTATTCGCTCCAAAATACCCATCTCTCTCCATCCTGTATATTTATAGATTAAGCGATAAGACAAACACTAGGCTTTCCCGTTTATTTTAACGAAGGATTAAGAACCGATCGGAAAACTATCTGAACCATTCGAGGACTTTCCCCCCTTGGCTAGCAGCAGTGTGGTGTCTCCAAAAGGACTCCTCAGCTCTAAGCTGCAATTCAGCTGTTTAGATGAGAAACAGCTTTCTATAGTCCTCTCTTTTTGTGCGTGTGTGCGCGTGTTTGTTGCTCATTTGTGTACTGCATTCCTAGAAGGCACTTTCCAAACCCTGGAAATCACCGTGTAAGAACGGGTTTCTGGCTTTACCACTTTCAAGTGGATCTTTTTCACCTAGGCACAGATATGCAGGGAGTCCTTTGCTCTCCAGCCTCTTTTCCAGAGAGCCTAGTGGTTAGGTGGTTGGGAGAGGTGGAGCAGAGTAGCTGGAAAGGGCAGGTTTGCAGTGTCTCGCACACAAGAAAAAAAGAGGAAAAAATCTCCGGTGAAGTTAGTTACCTGAGACAGGCGAAGTCTAGAAACTGGGAATCCTGACTTGGCTTGTCATGGGCTCTAACTTTTCCCCGGGGGCAAGTGTAGTGTGTGGGGAGGCTGGTTCTTGCGTTCCCTGCTCGGGACTCGCAAGCCCTTTTGTTACAGCTCAAGTTGCTGGTTTCCTTCTTTAAAAAAAAAAAAGAAAAAAAATCATAATAATAATACCAAAAAAAAAAAAAAATCAAACCATGAGTCTCCTTTGCTTTCGCCTCTTAAATCGGATCCCTTTAGCACCTCATATTTCTCCTCTGCTGTTTCCCTGCCAGGGACCTGAGCTGCAGTCTGTAGAGCAGAAGGGGAGAGAGGAGCTTTCAGGACCTGGGAGGGAGGGCAGGTTGGGGCAAGGCTGCAAGGCTGGGGGCAGACCCCTGGAAGACCCCCCTCCCCAGCCCTCCTGGCCCGGGACCCTCGCAGAAAACAGCCCCCGTCCCTTACCGTGGTAGGAGTAACCATGGCATCCGTGTGACTGTTTCCAGAGAAGCCGACATGAAGAGAAAGGTGGATGCAAATGCGTTCATTCAAAGTCCCGAAGTTGGTTTGCTGGGGCCGTGCAGAGCCGCGCGATGGGAGGGAGCCTTCCACTCTGAGTCCCGCGAACATAATCTGCGCGATTATAACAAACCCGCTCGGCCAGATGGCTGCGCTCGGCGCCTTAACCCCTTGGGCGCCGCGCCGCGCCGCGCCGCGCCGCGCTGCCTCTCGCCCGCCCGGGACCCTGCCCGGCGCCAGCCTTTCAGGAGCTTGCTTCTGTTTGGTTGGGTTTGGGGGAGGGGGGGGGATTTGCAGGCGGACAAAGCCCCCGAGAAAGATGGTTGTTGTTGTTGGGGTTTTGTGTCCTTCTTTCCCTCCCATGTGTGTTTTTTCCAACCTTTCCCCCCCGTTCTTTTAAAAAGCACCATCGCTTCCCCGATGCTGCAGGCATCTCTGCGCGCCCCTCCTCTTCAGAGGAGCGGGATCAGCACCAGGACGCCTCTGGCAGCATCCCCGCTTGGAGTTGGGGTCGGGGGAGGCAGTCCCAAGCGGCCCCCTCGTCCAGCTGCGGGTCTCAGCAGGGGAGGATTTTATACCCCAAATGTCGGTGCATTTGCACTCCTATGGTCCACCCACCCTCATCTTTCTCCCTCGCCCCTCTCTCTCGCTCTCTCTCTCTCTCTCTCACACACCCCATGTCAAACTATCAACATATGTGGCGATTCTTTCCACACACACACACACACAAACACACACACCCCACCCCTCTGCTCGCTCGCTGTCTCACACACACAAACTGTCAACATGTGTAGCTATTCTTCCCACATTTGCGCGCGCGCACACA